>NW_027103576.1:15770-84014 GCF_902728285.1 Clytia hemisphaerica | reverse complement strand
CGTTGTTACTAAAAGTGGTACACAAGGTAACACATGGTAACAGGGGGTAACACTAGGGTAACAGGGGGTAACACATGGGTAACACATGGGTAACAGGGGTAACACTAGGGTAACAGGGGTAACACATGGTAACAGTTTGAAAATGGTGGCTCTGAGGGGTCGGAAATTTGAAAATTGACTTAACCAATGTTGTTGGTGAATACAATGATAGAATGAATGATGCTGGTCAATGCAATGATGGAATCGATGTTGCTGGTGAATGCAATGATGGTGTTACTGGTGAATGCAATGATGGAATCAATGGTGCTGGTGAATGCAATGGTGGAATCAATAGTGCAGGTGACTGAAATGATGGAATCGATGTTACTGGTGAATGCAATGATGGTGTTACTGGTGAATGTAATGATGGAATCAATGGTGCTGGTGAATGTAATGCTGGAATCAATGGTGCTGGTGAATTCAATGTTGGAATCAATGGTGCAGGTGACTGAAATGATGGAATCGATGTTGCTGGTGAATGCAATGATGGTGTTACTGGTGAATGCAATGATGGAATCAATAGTGCTGGTGAATGCAATGGTGGAATCAATGGTGCAGGTGACTGAAATGATGGAATCGATGTTACTGGTGAATGCAATTATGGAATCAATGGTGCTGGTGAATGTAATGCTGGAATCAATGGTGCTGGTGAATGCAATGGTGGAATAAATGGTGCTGGTGAATGCAATGATGGCATCAACGTTACTGGTGAATGCAATGATAGAATTAATGGTGCTAGTTAATACAATGGCCCTGAGGACTGAGGGGTAAAAATATAAAAGCCACGTGTTTTAAAGCTATTGAAAGTTAAATAGGGTTTCACTTTCTATCCGTTTATATCATCAATATCAAACTAATAAAATAAGTCATTTTGTCAATATAAGGAAAATAGAATAATGAGAACATTGTACCTCTAAAACTGGCCTTCCCAGTGTTCGCGGGGTGTTTGAATAAGAATATTTGGCTTAATAAAGCTTAAAGATACCACACTTATATACAAAAGTATATCAATATTTTTTGTAAAAAAGCGTCTCTTTGTCAAATTACATCAGGACTTGATTTGGATGTTCTCTACGGTTGAGAGAGCAAATAAACTTTTGTCTTTTTTTCCTTTTTTTGTATTTTGTTGAGATCTTTCTCGTAGAAGAAGAAACACGTGGATTTCCTTTCATAACTGATTGATTCCACCATTGCATTCACCAGCACCATTGATTCCATCATTGCATTCACCAGTAACACCATCATTGCATTCACCAGTAACATCGATTCCATCATTTCAGTCACCTGCACCATTGATTCCACCATTGCATTCACCAGCACCATTGATTCCATCATTGCATTCACCAGTAACACCATCATTGCATTCACCAGCAACATCGATTCCATCATTTCAGTCACCTGCACCATTGATTCCACCATTGTATTCACCAGCACCATTGATTCCATCATTGCATTCACCAGTAACCCCATCATTGCATTCACCAGCAACATCGATTCCATCATTTCAGTCACCTGCACCATTGATTCCACCATTGCATTCACCAGCACCATTGATTCCATCATTGCATTCACCAGTAACACCATCATTGCATTCACCAGTAACATCGATTCCATCATTGCATTCACCAGCACCATTGATTCCACCATTGCATTCACCAGCACCATTGATTCCATCATTGCATTCACCAGTAACACCATCATTGCATTCACCAGCAACATCGATTCCATCATTTCAGTCACCTGCACCATTGATTCCACCATTGTATTCACCAGCACCATTGATTCCATCATTGCATTCACCAGTAACACCATCATTGCATTCACCAGCAACATCGATTCCATCATTTCAGTCACCTGCACCATTGATTCCAACATTGAATTCACCAGCACCATTGATTCCAGCATTACATTCACCAGCACCATTGATTCCATCATTACATTCACCAGTAACACCATCATTGCATTCACCAGTAACATCGATTCCATCATTTCAGTCACCTGCACCATTGATTCCAGCATTACATTCACCAGCACCATTGATTCCATCATTGCATTCACCAGTAACACCATCATTGCATTCACCAGCAACATCGATTCCATCATTACATTTCACCAGCACCATTGATTCCATCATTACATTCACCAGTAACACCATCATTGCATTCACCAGTAACATCGATTCCATCATTTCAGTCACCTGCACTATTGATTCCACCATTGCGTTCACCAACACCATTGATTCCACCATTGCATTCACCAGCACCATTGATTCCATCATTGCATTCACCAGCAACATCGATTCCATCATTGCATTGACCAGCATCATTCATTCTATCATTGTATTCACCAACAACATTGGTTAAGTCAATTTTCAAATTTCCGACCCCTCAGAGCCACCATTTTCAAACTGTTGCCATGTGTTACCCCTGTTACCCTAGTGTTACCCCTGTTACCCATGTGTTACCCATGTGTTACCCCTTGTTACCCTAGTGTTACCCCCTGTTACCATGTGTTACCCTGTGTTACCACTTTTAGTAACAACGGATGGTAATCAGTTTCTTTAAAAGATCTCCAAGAGGGGGTTTGTATCTAAAGAATCCTGCATTTACTAAAAATAGACAAAAAGAACGACAAATTTCTTACCATGCAGAACCTCTTGAAATTTTGATATATTAAGGATTTTACTTTTACATAAGTGTACCCGTTTCATATCAGACACATATTTCATATCAGGACAGTGTCTTGCTATTGTTATATTATGCTTATATAAGCAAAAAAAAATTTCTTTTCCTGTTTCTGACCAATCTTGCTCCACATCCGTGTCAATCCAATGTGAAAAAGCTTGTGAATTGAAATTGATGAGTAAGCAATCAAAACCATTAAGGATTGAAGGATCGAGGTCTGATCATAATTTGGCTTTCTTTTAATGATGTCCAATATCCTTTCCAATCATGCCAGATGATACCATTTGCTTCAGATGAAGCAACTCCATTATGGCTGTATCGACCATTCATGGCTACTCTGTGACACATTAGATGCCACCAAGGGCCAAATCTGAATGCACAACCTTCAGCATTGCTCCAAACATCATTCCTCGTATCCACTGTTGAAAATTTCGCTCCATTCATCCTCTCCATGCCGTATAATTCGTTCGGTGAGTAATCTTGAGTTTCTTGCTCAAAAGTAATTTTGAACCCCTCATCCTCATTCTCGACTCGAACACCAAGCATTTTCTTCATACGAGTATCACCGTCAAATGCTTTTGCCCACACCAAATAATCATACTTCTCCGACGTTGTCAGAAGATTCAACCATTTGTTACCAAGCCAATATTCACCACTGGCATCACCAAATCCTTCTTTATAAGCATCCCAATCTGCGTTATAAAAGTCAATACTACCGTCAAATCTTCTTTGAAAAACCATCCAGCCTCCTCCAGCTATTTCCATCTCACAATACAGTTGTTTTCGGTAGATTCCTAATATATAAATTTCATATACCCCGTTGGTACGTTTTCCTTGCTGGTATAACTCTGTACAATCTTTAGCAATTCTTAGTGAGTGGTATGTAACTCCTGGTTTATTGAGCAATGTCATTGACTCATGATAACTTTGTCGATAAAACAGACAGCCGGTGAAAGTTGAAGATCGTGAAACTTCGAATGAAAAACATTGTGGCGAATAATGACAAACGCTGAAACATTTTTGATATGGTGCTCCTTCGATTGAATGAAATGGTGTAGCTGTTATTGATCTGTTCGTTCCAATAAGGTTAAAAATGGCACCAAATAATTTTCCTATTATAACAAAATTTAGGAAGACCAGAAACGTTAGTTTTTTCCTCTTCATTTTCAAGTGAAAATTTTCTTCACAATCACAATTTTTCTTTTGCCACCATTGAAAAATATATTTTTTCTAATTTTGATTTTTGATTGAAACAAATTAACCGATTTATTTTTTCAATCAGCCAACCTGTTGATTGGTCGGTTGCCTTGTAAATAACAATACTTATTGTTAAACAAAATTATTTCGTATATTCAAAATCCGTGACAGAATCATTAATTATTGCGATTCCTTCTCAAACATTGGTTTAAAGGGACATAAAAAGTAGTCAAATATAAACATTGCGCGAACCACGTGTCATTAAAGAGAACAATCAAAAACACGTGTCCAAAACCAAATTGTAAAACAATTGAAACATTCAAAATCAGCCATATTTTTTATTTTTTTTTTATTTTGACATGTGACATTTATTTTGATTTTGTGTCCCGCTGCATACGGTTTGTTTACGAATTTCGTGAGTACTTTCATGTCCCTTTAACTAATGAGGAACATGTACTAAAAATACTGAAAAGCTGTTCCGCGAAAGTTATTTCTCTCGTATTAGAATAGAGTTTTATTACATACACAAAAAATGAATTTCCTTCAAAATGACAGAATTTGGTTATTAACAAACTGTTTTGAATACTTTATCGGGGAAAGAAATGTCGGAGTTTTATTTAGTCGTTTTTTTTCGTCACCTAGAGGCATTTTCGTCACTTTCCCCCGACCAAAATTTCAAATTCGTCACTCCTCGACAAAAATTTCAAATTCGTCACTTTCACCCGACTAAACCCTCCAAAAGATTTGGCTTTCTTCACTAGCTCGTAAATGGATCTTGTAATTCGAAGTTTAAAGCACTAATTTCGGTAAATAAAGGTGTATAAAAATTAGATTTTGGTTGCGGTATAAAATTTCGGGTAAATGTTTTGGTCGGGGATGAAAAAATTGGGTACAAGTTTTGGTCGGGTGACAAAATGTCGGGGAACAATTTCGTCACCACCTCAAAATTTTCGTCACTTTCCCCCGATATACGGTGAGAGGCGGGTAGGATAAATATGAAAAATCTGAATACATATTGGAAATTACACTTAGCCAATTAAATCATTCTTAGGTTTTGGCAGTGTTTTTGCAGATTATTAACTAAAAAGTCTGTCCAGATATAATTGGCCGTGGAAACAAGAATGGGGAGTACCAATGCACCAACAATTAAACACTTTCCAACTTTTAATTGCACTGTTCAAAAAAGATAACATAACCCCCGTTTTTAGTAATAAGTTGCAGATTAGATATTTCACAGAAAAGTGCTACCAAGGAGTATTTCGGGTCCCATATCTTCCGAAGGACTTTTCTATTCGCCTTGAAATTTAACAATTTCTTAACCTAAGGTTGAACTACCACTGGTGTAAAAATGAACGTTATAGCATAAGTAGAAAAAAAGCTCAATTTTTGTAATCGCAAATTTAACCGCTAAAAATCGCAAATTTTTCAACCAAAAATACATTCAAATAGAGCGCTTTTGATTCTCTGAAACGAGCAAAAAAAATTCCATAATTATATTTGACTATCAAAAGTTACAGGCATTCTTGTTTCCACTGCCAATTATATCTGGGCAGACTTTAGTGAGATGCGTTGTTATTCTAAAACGATAATTACCACGTAAATAAAATGGCAGCTTGTTGCCAAGCTACCAAAATCCGGAAGGATTGGACTATGTTTTAAACCTGCTTTCATCGATTAAACAAAATTGATTAGGATGAACACATAGGAAACATTAAATGAAAAAAAAAGAAAATCCAATCTTTATCCTTTCATTGTCTTCTTAAATGAGTTTTTTTTTCAACAAAAAATCTGAAATCTGAAATAGAAACATTAAAACAACAAATCTTGATTTAGTTTGTTGTTTGTGATAATATGATGCGATAAAATAGTTCTTTACAAAAGAAGAAAACCTTGACGAGATGTAAAAAAAAATTCAATATGAGATTTGATGACCAGTATGGTTAAAATGATGTAAGGAAAAACTAGAATAACTTGTTACTTTATATCAAGGTGAGAGGGTTTGAACCAATGCAATTCTGACACGAAAAATTTATGATTGATTGATTGATTGGTTGCCGTTATTGAGCACTTGAATATAGGTTCATTTATTGATTCGCAGGAACATTTATTGACAATCAATAATGGATATCCAGAGAAACACAGGTCCAATTAAAGACGTGTTATGGATCTTTTTATTGGTCAATTTGATTTTCGAATCTGTCAATTGTTATAATAAAGGTAAATGACATATTATTTGACCTTAAAGGTTTTGTCTTTACATAAGTGTTCCCGTTTCATATCAGACACATATTTCATATCGGGACAGTCTCTGCCTATTGTTATAATAGTTGATATAAGACAAACATGTTTACTTTTCCTTTTTCTGACCTTGCTCCACATCCGTGTCATTCCAATGTGGAAAAGCTTGTGAATTAAAATTGATGAGTAAGCAAACGATATCACCCTTATTTAAAAACAAACCTTTAAAACTTCCTGAGGCTTGAGAGGCTTTTAATGTTTGTCATTTTGGAAGCACCGTTTGATTGTGCTTTTGAACTAGTCCAACATTGTGGTCGAATTGCAGCGACTTTAAATTTTCTGATAAACATTACATTGTGTCCGAGAGAAAAAAAAGGACACAATTGGTTAAACCATGGTCAAACTTGGTTTCATTCGAAACGTTTTGAGCGTATAATTCTTTCCAGCAAGCACACAACGTTGTTTTAACGTTCAAAAATCTTAACAGGAGCAAATAATAAAAAAGCTAATATATGTCAAAAATCTGGTCTAATGACTTCATTATGGCAAAGTAAAGACGTTAAAAAGCAATATAGGGGTAGGAGCAAAAGTACACCAATAATGACTTCCTAAAAGTTACATACACGTCAAAATCTAGTCTAATGACTTAATTACCTGTTATTTACAGCAAGATAATTGAGAAGATTAAAATCACATCTGAACCCACTTGTTGTTCCTATTTTCGTTCCACTAAGTATATCAATCTTTCAACTTTAAAACTGGCTAATCAACATTATAAATTAGATTTAGTAATTAGGGCTACTCACAAAGTCAAATTTGCTGACACGAAATTTATTAAAACACAAGACAATCAATGTATCTTAAAGGTTTTATTTTTAGATAAGTGTTCCCGTTTCATATCAGACACATATTTCATATCAGGGCAGTGTCTACCTTTTGTTATATTATGCTGATATAAGCGAAAAAATGATTTTCTTTTCTTCTTTCTGACCAATCTTGCTCCACATACGTGTCAATCCAATATAAAAAGCTTGTGAATTAAAATTGATGAGTAAGCAAACAATATCACTCTTAAATTAAAAACAAAACCTAATAAAAAAATATTTTTCCCTATATCGAGGGACTTTTTGGTGACATACTCTCCTTTAAATTCAAATTGAAAATATTCTAACCCCTGAAAATCCAGGCCAATTTAGGGTTAACCCGCCTCTTGAATTCTGTATTTTTATAGAATGTTAAAAGATTACCCACGTTGAAATTCTGACCATTTTTGACACTTTTATTTTATCCTTGGGGGTTTTAACCTATGGGGTTCCACCATATTTAAAATCTGAGAGGAAAATCACTCCAACGTTGTCAAAACCTTTGTCTGAAACGCATTTTTAGATAGATCAACAGTCAAGAGTTAAAGCTTGAAGACTTTCCTTTTAAAATTAGAAAACAATTCCTACTTAAGGACAGTTGGCAAAGTCTGCATTCTTTTTGTTACTATTTTTATGGAACCATAATCAGTGAAATTAGACTAATTTCCCCTTCATCCGACAGCAGCGAGTTTATGTCTTTGCAGCCATTTGCACTCTTGAGGACGAAGGAGTTACTCAAGCGATTTATGGAATAATCCACAATTTTGACCCGTCGTCCTCAGTCAATCAGGATCTAGTCAAATCAAAAGCTAACCGTCTCCGTCACAGAAAAATGCACATACATAAACTCGCTAGTGAGGCTGGGGAGGGTTCAGCTTCCCCACTTTTGAGCAAAATAGACTTTTTACTCTAATTCATGGCGAATTCAATATCATTTAGATCCTTTAGCCCCTCCACTGTTAAGGTGGTTCCGCCGGGCCTGCAGACCCAAGAGAATGCCAAAAAATCATAACTTTTGAAAACCACTTCACCTTTTTGTTTTTGCAACCATGTGGAACTCCATGTTTCCGCCGGGCCTGGTCTGCTTTCAGTCACAAGATTTAAAAAATCTTATATTTTGCTTTAGAAACGTCGAATGGAAACGAAACTGAAAATGAAGAAACAAAACTTACCGACAGTCTCGATTTCAAAATCACCATAGCAACCCTGTGTGCTTTGCTACTCCTATTGGCTATTGCGCTGTTGATTCTTCGGAAATGTAAGCGATCTAAACCAAGTAAGCCATCAAACCAAAATGGATATAAAACCAAGAGAACCAAGTGGTCTGTTATGCTGGATAGACGACCGTTACCAAAACTTCCACCAGAATCTAAAATAGATGAAGAGAACATGACTTTGAGAAGTAAGAAAAATGAGAAAAAGCGTCTCCGAAAGATAAGCAAAGCTAAAGATTTACAAATCGAAACATTTGATACACCTCGAAAATCGTATGATATTAAGAATGCAAATTCCCCGGAATCAAAAGATATAAAAACGGTCGAAAACGCAGTAATCGAGGTACACGATGGAATCGGAGTTATCGAGGAAATTGAAACATACGATTATGCACCTCCGCCAATCGAGAATCGATTAAGTATTGATAATTCAACTATCGAAGAATCATCGAATATAAGCGATCAGCCGATCGAACAATTATCAAATTCGAGTGATAGAGATATCGAAGCAAGATCGAATACAAGTGGGTATTACGAGACTACGATACATGGTTACGCGAGAAACGGACCTGATTACGCGTCTTCCTACGAGGATTTAATTACGACATCAGCTAGCGAGAATATCGGAAATTACGAGCCTGAAAGAGGATCTAATCCAGGTAACCACGGCACTCGACAACCTTACGAGCTGAATTATTACGAGGAGCCAGATAACACGTATAATGAACTGGCTAAGACTGTTTATGACTCTTCTCATTACGAGGATTTAGGCAATATTACGAGGGTAGATGAAAAGAAAGACACTGAAACATTTTCGATAGAGGTTTATCAGACTTTGAACGAGGTAAGTTTCGATAACCACGACGGAGAAGATTATGATGATAATAAGGGTTATGAGGTCCCTGTCGAGAGTATATCGATGGAAAGTATATCAACCGATTTGAAATAAATGATTTTTAACTCCTGTACTTTTAGAGGGTAATAACAGGTACGGACAAAACGAGTTACTGAGTTTTGGTGAAAAATTGAACATTGGGAACATATATTGGATTTTGGATTCCAATGCACTAGTAAACATACACCCCCTTCTCACAGACCCACTGAGACCCCTTCCCACTAGAAAAATCTGCCAAAATATCGTCCCAAATGGAAAATTATCCTGCTATTTTTGTCCGTTATTTTTATTCCCACTGGTTGGTAAAATCCTACCGGGTCTGTGAGAAGGGGGTGTAAACGTAGAGATGTATTTCTCCCAAATCACTCTGTTTCTGTTTAAGGGCTCTGACCATAGTCCAAAAATTGATTTTGGTATTTGAACATTAAAAGTTATATTTCAGGTTCCTTAACACTTTTAACAAAGAATTGCCTTTATAAATTGCTTTTTAATCGAATCCCTTAAGAGTAATTAAGAATTTAATTGCAAAAATGACGTTATGAACTTTAAAAAGATGTTAATAATATGTTGCATCACCCTCTTTTACAAAAAGTGCCTAGTTTTAATGGGTAATTAACTTTTTTGTTTCAAAATTTCTTTACACTGTCCGCAAAGAATTGAACTATTTTAAATGTTGCGGAAAATTTTTCTGAAAAGATGTGTCAAAAGTTACGACTGTTTTTTTAAGCAAAATCCAGATGAAAAATTGATGAAAAACCACTATTTTGAAGATTTCGAGACAAAGAAGCATTTACAAAAATTTTCCGCAAAAATTCTTATGGTTCGGTAAAAGATACACCATCTACAACGAAAATCTTTTCGAAATCTTTTTTCTTCGCCAAAACTAAGCTCTTCAAAGTTGAAATACTCTTCCTCGCAAAAGTCTTCATTTTCTTCTTCATCAATTTTTTTCAATGCAATTTTTGAATTTTCAGATTCAGGAATAGTTTGTCTAACAGAAAACGTATAACATGCCATAGTTTTGTTGGTTACATCAGTCAGAAAACACATTTTAAACACAGCAATTATGAAAAATTCACTATGGTCAGAGCCCTTAAGTCAATAGACAAGAATTCACTTTCATCTTTGCAGAGTGGCAATTGAGTTCGACGGTTTCAAAGTTCGCGTCTGCCCGGATAAGTTAGTTTTCTAACGGTTCTGGTGACTGGTCAAAAGACAACATCCAATATACTGTATTCACCTTGCAACATGTATACACGCTTTTATAAGAATGGTGTAAATCCATTTCATCATATTCTTAACTTTTTTGGGAAAAATCATCCTTAAATATTTATACAGCATTCTTAGGTTAGGATCCTAATTCAGACTAGATTTAACATACGTCTCAAGGCATTTTTGTGAAAGGAGTGAGCCTTACTTAGGGTAATTGACAATTTATATTTGAAAATACTCTAAAAATGGCATTCTTAGCTTGAATAACAAAATTCCATGATAAAATTCCAGGTGGTATTCTTAGCATTATTCTTAATTTTTTGGCCATTTTCATCATGGACATCCTCATAAAGTGTATTCTTATAAAAAAAGCGTGTAGGGCAATGCGTATATACGATCTTCAGAGAATCATATGTATGCAACCTACCCCTTGGAGAAATTTAATGTTGGTGAAGAGCGAGTTCAAAAGAGACTTATTATAAGCCTGTGGTCGAATTTCTAACTTTTCTTATATTAAAGAATTTAACGAAAAATTCTATTTCCTAAACCTAAAGAGTCTACACTTTTTGAACTTTTCTGATATTTGCAAGAGAAGCCCGGAAAGGTGGTGATGGATGCTGAAAGTTATATAAGCTGGAATTTGATTAATTTCCTCAAGTGTACGAAAAACATTGAAGAGAAATAAAAAACAAAAAAAGTATTTAGGGGGATTTGCAGATATTAATTTTTTTCTTGGGTTTTTAAGTGCCCCTCACTGAGTCCTTTTGAGAGAGTAGACGCCATAGGCTGGCCTCAAAAGAAGGAAATGTTTTACCACTTTAGGAAATAATGATAACTTCAACTTTTTAGATACTCTCCTTGATTTCAGAATAAGTGAGGTCATCGATTAAAAAATTATTTTTTTGGTTCCTTTGGAGTTATTGATTTTACTACGGTAATGACTAGCTAACTTCTGATACTTAAACGTTTTTTTATAAAAAAATCCAGAATTATTGAAGCCTTTGGATGTTCTTTTAAAGTTTTTGAATTTTTAGCTTAAAAGTGTTCTTAACATGCTCTTATTTTCACCATTTGGCGAGTATTTTTGTCCATTTTCCTAAAAATTTGAGTGCTTTAGAGTCCGCAATGCCTTAAAATGTTCTTAACTTGTTCTTAATATTTCGGTCATCGAAGCCTTATGTTCTTATATAGTTTGTTCTTATGAGAAAAAAAGCGTGTATCTTTAAAGCTGTAAATCATGATATTTATGACGTAATGTTTTATATGGAAGCATCCAAAAAAGCCCGGGTATTTACCACTTATTTGAATTTAAACAATAAAACTGGTGGTAACCCAACTGGCACACAACGTTGTTTTAACGTTCATCTGACGTTTTATGGACGTTGTGAACGTTAAATAAACGTTGAAACAACGTTGTGTGTCAGCTGGGAAATGCCCAGGCTATTTCGGGAGTCTCCGTAAAAACATTTCGTCCTGAATTATCAATAGATGCCCAGAATGGTAAAGGACGTTGTTTCAACATTCATCTAACATTCTAAACGTCCTTTTGACTGTCCATGGGGTTTTGCAACATTGTGCCAGCTATAATACTGTTGACCATTGTATTACATTATTTCTATTGATTTAATTTTGGGCTGGCAGCGTCAATTTGTTTGAAAACGGCAAATCATTTGATTGTGGTTGGTTTTCGAAATCAGAAAAAAATTTCAAACAATTTACTACCAAATAAAGGAAGAATTCATAATAGCTAATAGATATTGTTTTGAAGCCTAATAAATAGCTTAGATTAAGCGGTTAATTATATTTTTGGACTGAATGTTGTTGATTAATGGTCAATGATCTCTTATATTAACAAATAACGAGTGTGTAACTTGCCGCGCGAGTGACGTCAAACGCTCCATCATTTTGCCACTAATTTGGTCTTCTTCGTTCCAGACATTCACGTGTTTTCCACTACGGATTTTTTTTTCATATTTCGATTTAAAAGCCTACTCGGTGCGAAAAAG
Source organism: Clytia hemisphaerica (assembly GCF_902728285.1). Taxonomy (NCBI): domain Eukaryota; kingdom Metazoa; phylum Cnidaria; class Hydrozoa; order Leptothecata; family Clytiidae; genus Clytia; species Clytia hemisphaerica. The sequence continues at coordinate 71,666 of NW_027103576.1, read as the reverse complement.
AAATCGTGTAATTTTTAATACGCCGTTCATTAACTCAAATCAAATGACTTTGGAGGTTCGGTGAAATGGTTACCCTGAGTATCAGAGGTTAAGTTTTCAAAGAAAATAGTAACCTCTGAAGACAAATAATAGAAATTTTATCGCGCATGTGTCAATCTAATCACTGTAGAAAAAATCAAAGATGAAGAGCAAATATTACCATATTAATGTCTAGCAGACTGTATCAGTATGCAGTTTACTATTTACGAATTCCCCAGAAACCTCCAAGTGTAGTTGAAATGAGTTTATTTCGAAAGAAATCTTTTACATGATCCCCAAATGTATAACAGTAGTTACTAAACTTTTAATTATGGAAATGTCACTTTAATTGAATCGAAATAATAGACAGACTTTATGTTATGATTCTCTATCACTGATTCTTTTTACAAAGCATTGATGACTTTTTGTAAGTTGTGTTTTCAACGACGGGAATAAAAATATCGACTATGACGCTCATCCAAGATCTTGGATGGTCGTCATGGTTACTTTTGTCTTCGCTGATTGCGCGATGAATAGAATCTCGATTCGTCGGCACAGCGTAAATATATGATTTTGAGCTGTGCTTTTCACGGTATGAAATGGTGGCTGAATTGCCGTACCATGTTTTGTCAGATAGTCCCAAGTTAGAGCAGTTGACGGTATGCACTATAGAACTCCTATTTCGCCGGATTCATGGTCTTAAAATCTAAATTGAACTTAAAGAATCAATACGTAATTTAATGCTGCCAAACTTTTTATGATAAGAGAGATCGCTTTAAAATATTACAAATATCTGAAGATTATAATTAGCATAGGAGCCGGGGGAGGGCAAAATAGGTGCAAGGTATGCCAGGTGCCAATTTTTTCGCCGCACATATCGTCAGTTGGTAAACCCACTGCCCCCCCCCCCCCGGGAAAAGTCATACCCGTCACCTCGCAAACCTGGGGGTACTAGGTACTAGGGGTACTCCCCCGCGGAGCATAAGAGAAAGTAGTTTGAAGGATAAGTTTTATGTACATTAAAGTAATTAGGGAAGCACAGTGAAAAGTAAAGTGAAAATTTTGCTCCAAATTAGAAACAATATAATCAAATAGTTGATCTCATCAGGGGGTCAAAACGACTCAAATCAAAATAAAGAAAGAAAATGTAAATTTGAAAAAAATCTTTTTCCTCACTCTTCATATATCTATCGTGTGATTTTAAATTTTCGGAAGAAATGTTGGAGCTTATGTTTTGTCTTGGCGACCTGGTTGTACAGCAACCAAAATATTTAAGTAGTGAGAGTAACAAACAATCCTTCAAACGTCAGAGGCTTTTCCTCTAATTTTGCGATTATTCATGATGTAATCTTTTACAGTTTTGGAGAATCTTGACATGTAGAAATCAAGACTACAACACTTTCTTATCGGAGACACCAGAAAAAATAGTTGAATCTGAGCTCTATTTTCCTACACGTTTTTTTATAAGAGCATCCAAAATTTTTGAAGCCTTCGGATGTTCTTAACTTTTTGAGTTTTAAGCCTAAAAATGTTCTTAAATTTTTCTTATTTTGACCATTTTCCTAAGAAATTTGGTGTTTTTGAGTCCACAAAGTCTTAAAATGTACTTAACTTGTTCTTAATATTTCGGTCATCGAAGCCTTATGTTCTTATATAGTTTGTTCTTATTTAAAAAACGTGTACTTTTAGAAACATGGTTTAAGTCTGACTTTTTCGATTGTTTCCGATAGGAGAAAATAACGTAATCTTGAAATAACGGGTAATCTTGACAGTGGCTAATTTCAGGCCCGGCAGAAGCGGAGAGACTGGGGAGACTGAAGCCTCCCCACTTAGCAAGTGAGACTTTTTTGTCGAATTCCTAGAGAATTTTATCTTGTTTTGAGCCTTCAGCATCCCCACTTTTACGGTTTTTCCGTCGGGCCTGAAATTGACCTTATATTATTCGAATTTTTTTTAATTCGAATAGAAAGAGTTTTAATGAGTGAACTGTATGCGCCTTATGAATATCGTATTATAAACGCGTGTAATACAGCAGTATAGGCGTTATATGATAATACGATTATTGTTGTACGGCATTTAGTTCGTATAAACTAAAATTGTTCCATCCATCACTTTTTGATTTATTTCTACTATGTCTGAAATAGTGGTCTAGCTTGGTAGACTAAGTGGCACTGGATCTTGAATCTCAAAAGGAAGTTTGACGGTTTTTAGAAAAATTTTTCTAATGTAGCTCATTGGCTTTAAAACTAGCATTTCCTGAGCTTGGGTTTCTTAGCTGTCAACTATTTTTTCTGAGTTTCCTTGTTTTATGTCCCACGTTTACCTGTGATCTTTCTCTCAAACCATGATGCAGTCTGCCTGCGCTCCAGATCAGCAAATCTATCATTCATCAATTACGCAATATCTGACCTTGGGTTTACAAATATCTAGGTAGATCGACGCTTTATAAAAAAAGAGTTTGCAGCTTAGATATTCAGGCAAGTTTTTCTTGCGAAATATGAAATCAGAGGCTAAAGATCACAGTCTTGGCAAGTTCTTGGTATTAATTGTAAAACCAGCTGAATTTCTTTTTATTCAAAAGCCTTTATTCGTAACAGTCCATAAGTTCATAAAATTTGGGTTTTTGTGAATCCCAGCTGGCACACAACGTTTTTCGACGTTTATCTAACGTTCACAACGTCCACATAACGTTAGATGAACGTTGAAACAACGTCGTTTGCCAGCTGGGATTTCAGTCCCTCCAAAAAACTCCAGTCCGTTGAAAGGGCTTTGGGGGCTAAAAAGCCGGGAAATACATAAATTATTAGAATTAGGAAACACGGTAGATTTCGCTATGGTTAGTAAGAGATGAGCGACCGAGCGAAACGAGCGATTGAGATTGACTTTCATTCTTTAATGCTCCTGCAGTGTTATCGAGTAAAAATATTTTAACAGAAAAATAAAAACACTGGATTAATGAGATTTTTTCTCCTTTTTTCCAATCATTGGATTTTTTTGAATCTGGAAGGTTATAATTGCTTTTTGAAGAAAGGATACTTTTTGATATGATTGGTTTGAGAGAAAGAAAAATCTAATCTAATTTCATCGCTAATTACTTTTGAAGAAAATTTTAATTTTTTACCAATCTTCAGATATTTTTAATTTTTCTTTTTTTTTTCTTCTTTGCTCTACACTGCTTTTATTTTGATTGTCCTTTTGGAAAAATATAAAAAAAAAAAATTCTCTTTGAAAAGAGGTGAAAATTAGAATAATATTATATCTCAAGATTTCTTTCCAAATATATAAAGTTTTTAAAGAAAAATATAATTCAAAGCTTGCACAGTTGTAAAGCAATTTGCACTAAAAAAAAGCACAAATAAATTTGGAAAATTTTATCAAGAAAATCTGAGAAAATTGCGATTGGAAATTCGAAGATTTCAAGTTGAGTTAGTTAAGCTCAAGATTAGTTATGATGTTGAAATTTTGAGCGCTCAGCAAGAAGCACTTATTCACAGATGGTCTTGTAAGAGGAAATACTGCTGTTTGAAAATGAAAACTGATGATTTTCTATCAAATAAAGTGTCGTCTAGGAGTTTTGGTCTAACGAAATAGAGAAAAAGGAAGTCAAACTTTCGCGATTTTAATCATAGTCGACAGAGCTCAAAAGTGGAGAAGCTGTATTGATTCGAATTTGCATGCACTCTTTTTGCTTCTTTGTGGAAACCATGTTAGTATAATTAGAGAAATCCACATGAGTGGTTTCTTCATGGTAAAAATGGTTACAACCATAGATTTATAAAGCCCGAAGGGCTACAATCATGGTCGTGATATTTGAGAAAAAAGGGAAATCCACCGGGAAGTTTTGAAAGGTTGGAAGTGTTGAGTTTTAACTCTGAGTTTTAACATGAGACTTAAGATCCATATGTTCAAAAATGGTTCAATATAGGGTTCAATATAGGGTCGGTTCAGGGTTATGGAATCTGGGGGAGGCTGAGTGTTGGACGTCCTTAAAACATGTTTAAAGCCGCTGCGCCTGTCGCAAGTCAGGGACTCCAGATTGCATTGGTTGGGTTTTTGAGTGGTTTTTGGTGTTTGTGTTTTTTCTGCTTGGCTTTTTAAACTTTATGTCTATTGGTTTGTTGGTTCTTTTTCGCATAAAATTCTCATTTCTTGACAGGATGTTTGATTGGTTTGATTTATATATTTAGAAAAATTAAAAAAAAACGTATAATTATAAAATTATTAGTGCCTTTTTATGTTTCATCTTTATTTTATTTAGTATTTTCAACACTTTCTCTCCTTGAGGTCAGATCTCTGATCTTCACCAATATAAATTTTACCAAATACTATTCCTAGTAATATAGGGGAGTGCTACACACTCCAATCATCATAATAAATTATCAACCAGAAATCATTTCCTTGCAAGTGCCCGGTTGCACAACTCATCCAAAGACAGTCCACTCGAATAAGGCTCATAGTATAGCCTGGAGGTCTATAAACCCGAGTCAAATCGAAACATCCGATTAAATTTGAGAGATGGCCCAAAATCGACTTTCTCGCCCGAGCTCCAAATTTCGAAAAACGAGGAAATAAGCTTAATTCTCAATAGATTTCGACCATGATTGTAGATATCGTACTTTTACTAAAGAATATGCCGTGCGTTAGGTAGGAAATCCTACCTAGGCCACGTGACATTACAAATGAATTTTATTATTGCTAAATGCTCTTTAAAGACTAGTTTATTGACGTGCTTATCTAGTAGTAATACCACTATTCTAAAAAAACTCCAATCAAAGATTTCTATTCGCTAGGGTTGAGAAACTGTCCCTCAAGGGTCAATATATATTTTGTAATATTTCGAATGTGGTGAGGTAGGAATGCATATTTGTTGTCTGGCCTTTAATTTTCAGCTTTGCGGAAAGAGCCGCCCCCTTCAAGCGGCACCCCTATATCACTGGAGAGGGAGGAAGAGTATAAGAAGCCTAATGGGCCATTCCATTTTATATTAATACATGGGGTGGACGAACATTTGCAATGGGTAATCGGGGAAGAATTTCCAAGGGGCATAAAGGTGTATTTTTTGATTTTTTCTAGGGGTAAAAATGTAATTCTAAAATTCCCAGGGGTCAAAAGACTTTTAGTTCGTCCATCCTCACTTTTAAGTTATGAAAAAAAATTTCCAAGGGTTCTTTTTCAAGTTTTGCCATTTTCCAGGGGGTATCCACACATTTCTAAGAATTATTTTTGCCTTAAAAAGGTTCGTCCATCCCCCATGTATGGAAATTTGATGGAACAGCCCAATAAACAGAATAAAGTGTTTGAACGTTTGAAAAGTTATTTGGAATTACAGTTGACTCTCGCTAATTCGAACTCGAACGGAAAATTTCATTTGTTCGAATTATAGAAAGTATTTTGGGAGTGATTTTACTTGACGGGGATTGAAAACAAGTTCGAATTATAGAAAGATTGGAATAATAGAAGTTCAATTAAGTGAGAGTTTACTGTAGTGAAAAATCCAAATGAAAATGAACCAATATTTCGAAAGTATTTCAAATTCACCAAGTAGGAGTGAATATCAGTTGAGCTTGAAGATGAAATGCTAACGAAGGATGACAAAAGAAGAGATTTACTCGTGAATTTTCACACCTGGACTATTTTTTCCTTTTCGGTTTCTCATTTTTAATCTTCACAATTCATGTTTCTTTTTTAACTAACTCTAGTGTATTTAGGGGATAGATCAGAGGGGATTAAGTTTCCACAACACAACACCATGAGAAATAGTATTTGACATTTAGAGCATTGACCTGGCAGAACTGGCAGGAATTCTTCGTTTCTTTTGTGAGAAAATTTAGAAACCTTTTTTTTATATAAAAATGGTGTAAATCCATTTCAACATGGATATTCTTAACTTTTTTGGGAAAATCATCCTAAAACATTCTTACATCATTCTTAGGTTAGGATCCTAATTCAGACTAGATTTAACATTTAGTACACACGTCTCAAGCATAAAATGGCATTTGTGAAGGAGTGAGCCTTACATGGGGGTAATTGACAATTTACAATTGAAAATGCTCTAAAATTGGCATTCTTAGCTTCAGTAGCCAAATTCCATGATGGTGATATTCTTAGCATTATTCTTAACTTTTTTGGCCATTTTCATCATGGACATTCTTATAAAGTGTATTCTTATAAAAAAAAGCGTGTACGGTAATAATCCCTCCTTTAATGGAGGCTCTATCTGGTATCGAGCATCTCCTGTATTGATTTGCTCACCAAACAAATAATTGATATTTACCTTTTAGACAATTTTAAGCAAAATAATAACATCATCAATCTCAGAGATCACGCGACAAACATGAAACGAAAGCCGAAAAAGCAGACAAGCCGAAGTATGAGTAAAGATGAAGAGCAAGTCCACCTGTTATCAGAAACAGATACTTCCGATAATAGTTCTCCTTACCGTGAGAAAAAAAACAACGAACGCCAGAAACGGTAAGATATGTTTGCTGGCTCTCAGGCTCCGCTACAAGCAAGTAAGTCTGCGACCACAGTCGGAGGCGACCCAAAGGCTCCTCTTTCGATAGCTATCTACCCAAAGGTAGGGGAGGGCCCCACTCCTCCCTGGATTGCTCAACTTACCCTTGATCCTTCTCTTAATTGCTGAGCATCAATTAGAGAGGCATCAAGTACTATTTTGAGAATCTTTGGTATGACCTGGCTGGGCGTTGAACCCACAACCTTGCGAACCATTAGCCAGATGCTCTACCACTGCACTACGGTCGCTATAAGCGCGCTTTAGAGATTATGGACTTATTTTGGCGAGGATTAATTGGCAAGATATATCAAATTAAATACCAACCTAGTTGATATAAAGTAATTTTATTCTCCAAATTAAATTCCTGCTGTAAGTAATCCTTAAACCACTACAACACCAACAAGCTATACTTTCTGTTTTTTTTCTGCAATTTTGCGAGCTCTGTCAGTATCCTTGAGTTTTGTTTTGTGTTTTGTTTCTACAATTTTACGGTTTTACAATCTGCAATTTTGTGAGCTCTGTCAGTATTCTTGAGTTGTTTTTTTTGTGTGTTTTGTTTCTACAGCATATTTTTTTCATAGAATATAATTATCTTTTTATTTAAATATGATTATTTTTACATAGGACGAATAGCCATTGTAAAATATGGAAGAGCCTGAAAGACAATTGATAATAAATAATAAAATAATAAAATCCAGAGAGATTTTCAAAGATATTTTAAGAAGGGTTTACCTTTGAGGGAAACTGGGAGTCTTTAACTTGACGGGTCTTTAAGACAAATGTCAACATGTTTTTGTACACTCCCTTCATTATTATGAGACAACGTTTATTTATCGTCCATAAAGTTTGTTTGACATCAGAATAAATAAACGTCCTTGGACGTCAGATGGGAGTTGAAGTAATGTCGAGCCAGATTGGTATAGACTAGCAAACTAGTCTGTTAATTAATCATGTCAGAGGGTGGGAACATAAAGGCGGTGGGCGGTTGCTAGAATAGGAGCTGAGTAGGAGAATGAGCAAAAGTTGGTGAGAGGCTGCTGATTAACAGCTTTCAGCCCTCTCCGCCGACAAAATCTCTTCCTACGCTTACCTAACTCGCTCACTTGTCCCGCGTGATACCGTTCCAGCCCGACTGACGTGCCAGTCAATTTACTTCTATTTCAGCTATCTTCAACGATTGGATTCAAAAGTGGACATGTCAGCACCAGAAGCTAACGACACGTCATTTGAGGATGTCCCTGTAATGATCATTTGTCCTCATTGTCGAATGAAAGTCGTCACAAAGACTAGTTACAGCAAAAAGAAACCTTGTTGGTGAGCAGAGTTTTTGAGCTACAAAATCTTTGAAGCCTTCGGACGTTCTTAACTGTTTGAGTAGTTTCAAGCCTAAAATGTTCTCAAAACGTTCTTACGAGTATTTTTGTGCAGTGCAGAAATGAGCTTAACATTTGTTTAATTAATATTTTAGCCATGAAAGCTAAAACTATGGCTCTTATACAGTTTGTTCTTATAAAAAACGTGTAAGCATCAATTCTCATCGTAATTTTCATAAAAAACCGCCTAATCTAACTCCTTGTCGTACCAGAAATTAACAAAAACTTTTCTTAAAAAGACACCCCCTTCTCACAGACCCAGTAGGACTTTTTCAAAGAGTGGGGGTAAAAAATAATGGAATTAAGCAAGATATCTTTTGTGGATAGGCATTTAAATTTTGTTTTCAAATCAGAAAATTTAGTGGGGATGGGAAGAATAGCATAATAGTTTACAGTGAAGATTATTTGATTATCTTCAATGGGACAAAAATTGGACGATAATTTTAAATCAGGGACGATATTATGGCCGCAATTCTTTCATTGGAAAGGGTCCCAGTGGGTCTGTGAGAAGGCGGGGGTGTAAAAAGCAACAGAAAAAAAGAGCTGCTGACAATTTAATTAATATTGCACTTTAAACAACAGTCAGTGAATGGAAATTTATCTGCACAACTTAAGCTTATTAAGTTTTGAGCTTTTTTCCAATCCCCTTTTATTCCGACTCCCCCTCCCGGCTATTAGCATAGGTACCCGAGAGTAAACGATTAAACTTCCATCGCCATTTCTTTTTTGTAGTTTCTGCTGCTGTTCCCAAGAAATCCTCATGATGTTTAAACCGGTTCGACACAATTGTCCGAAATGTAATCAACGGATTGCCAAATATAACCGATTCGGATTCAATTTTCGAAGTCATTACAAAGTGAGGAGAAAAGTAAAGTCAATCAACCAATCGTTGAAGAAGAAAAAATGCAGAATAATAATAATAATGATTTCAGTGTGACCACGCCTCAAGAAAAACAACTGAGTGATAAAGAAATGTTATCACCCGTGGACAGTCCATCTATAAAGAAACCTACTGCTGTAAACAAACCACAAAATAAAACGAAAAAATTTAAAATCTCACCAAAAAGTCGAAGCAAGTCTACAAGCTCAACGTGACAACCTCGTGTTGTGGGTTTTCAAAATGATTTGATTTGAGAATTGTTTTATTCCAATTGGGAATGGATTGGACAAAATCTATTATTTCATTGACTGTCACCAAACAAAACAAGACACGGAACAAATAGCATTCTGGGCATTGAACAAAGGCTAGATAATTTTTTGATAATTTATGTCCCGGAGATTATCAAGAACGAACGAATCGTTGAGTTAAAAGCCTTTGCCTGGCCCAAACAAAGGTTCTAGTGAACTATTGATCAGTGTCCAGCAGTAGCGTAGACAGGAGGGGTGCAAAATTTGTGTAGGAGAGCAGACTTTTATGACACAGTAACTATCTATTCATATTATAAAAAGATAATTACTGTGTCATAAAAGTCTGCTCTCCTACACAAATTTTGCGCCCCTCCTGTCTACGCTACTGTCCAGTCCTGAATTATCTTACACGGATATCGAAAATTATAGCACCAATAATGTGAGAAAGTGAAGAAATATTTAATATGGGTGACCATGCACTTTCAGAAACCATGATCAGCTGACAACTCCAGATAAAAACAAAATGAAAGCAAGTCCAAAAAAAAATGATATCCTGGTTCCATGATACTCAAATGAAAGCAAAATGTTTGATTTTTCAAAAAGCTATATTTCGAACTAAACTTAGTACACATCTTAGTACATATATGCGTGAAATATTTTACTTTCCGGACTAACTTTCATTTTATTGACTATCAGCCATTGCAAGAGAAAGATAAGTGAGTCTTGGTCTCGAATCGGATTCAAGGTATTCAAGGCGACCGGAGACAAGCACATTAAAAATTGATTGGTTACAATTACACGTAGTAAAATAATCACTTTTTCGTACAATTTTAACAATTGTTGTAGATAGGTACATGCACATTTTTAGAAGATAGTGAAAAATTCGAAAAGAATAATTTCTTAAGCTGTAAAGGAATTTCTTGTTTTTTATAGAGCAGAGAAAAATTTTTCTGAGTCAAAATGCTCAATGGCATATCCTCATGTCAGGGGTAAGTTATACATTCTTCATGCTTTTTAGTATATGTTTCATTTCATCATATACATTAAGATGAACGCTCTAAAATCAGTCTTAACCCCCATGAGAATTTGGAAGTAACCATTAACAACCTGGAAAGCCACCAGGTACCCCCTTTAACTAAAAACTACACTGAAAATTTTTTTTCGCTTTTCGTTTTTGGCAAATGGACAAATTACGAAGTTCTACATTTTTCGGACCATTTCGACATTCTGGGGCAACCAAAATATGCAGCCAATATTTTTTTATTTCCGACAGTCAGTAAATTGTTTAAAGCTTTTTCTGAAAGATGAGCGGATGAAAATAAATAAAACCTAAGATTACGCAGTTCAGCAGAAAAGTTTACCACCTTTAAATGAAAGCATTAACTTTTTTGAACTATACATATCCTACCAAATATAAGGTTTCACTAAGTCTCGCTACAGCTCGGACATGCACAGGGGACGCCAGAAGGTTCGAGTTATAGAAACTGAACCATAAATCTTAGCAAACTATTTAGGTCCGAAAAGGACACAATTTTATTGAAACAAGAATATAATCCCTCTACAACTCGCACGGACACCGCCCAGAGGTTCAAGTTGTTGAAACTCCACCGTATATGTTAACCCAAGACAAATCTCCGAAAAGGACGCGATTTTATTGAAACCTCAAACAGAAAATATATAATCCCTTAATTTTTAACTCGAAACAAAACTTTGTTCCTCCCTTTGAATAATATTTTGAAAATGTCCAAATTAGTGCTAAGGATAGAACGAGACTTTAAAGTATATTTCATGCTTATTTAACATTTTTCACAAAATATTAGTAAGAGAAAAAAACTTTTTGCAATAAGAAAAAACCTTTTAAGCCTTCTTAGCTTTCATCTCGTCACGGATTAAGAAGAATTATGCAGTTAGAAGGAAAAACGGAGGATTTGAACTATTTTCACTTCAATTTTCTATTCCGAGAGTTGTTAAGTTCGAAGATGGTTGTGAGTTCGTTGATGGTGACACGAAATGGCGAAAAAGCTTGACAAAAAATCGTATAGAGTATTGGGTAGCTAGTTTAACCTGGGGGGGGGGACACTCATATGGTCCGAGACCCTCGAAATGCACTGTAAGGGTGTAATTTTGATAGAGTGCACTACAAGGGTCTTCTTTTAGCTGGATACACTGTAAGGGTGTGTTTGGGGACTGCTTGTCTTGCAAGTCTGGCAATAAAAATGTGTTGAATCTTTATAGTTTTGACTCCCTCAGCATTTGCAGGTGGCTTCAGCAAAATAACATATGAAATCAAACTGCACTGTAAAGGTATATTTTCATTGCTTTGATTAATTTTCGCGGGTATAAGATTTAAGTATTGGGCTGCTAACACAAAATTAACGTGTATAAATCTAAAGCCACCCTAAACTTTCTCTCAGCAAATATTCTAAGACTTTAAGCTCGGAATCGTGCTATTCAACTCAAGCTTCTATTATTCGAATCAGCTCCCATCAAACACTTGGCAGACTGCAAAGTTTTAAAAGTTTTTTGAGCCTGGGAGTCGACAAGATCTCTTTCTATTCTTCTGAACTTTTGTATACAAATGGAATATTTGGCCCCCGTCGCACAGCCCCGGTGGAAAGTTTTTCGTCAGTGGGGATTAAAATTCCTATTGAAATCCCAATGGGGATAGAAATTCTATTGTTCCAAGGTTTAAAAATCCAGTGGGGATGGGTTAGGATTGCAATTTCTGAACATTAAGGGGATGAAATCAAAGTCAATTTTTCAGTGGGGCTAAAATTTTAGGGTATTTTCCCACCGGGGACGAAACTTTTGCTAAATTTTCCATTGGGGTTGGGGTCCCAGCGGGTCTGTGACACAGGGGTGTAATATTTGACCACATTATAGCGCAACTTGGTTGCGTATAAAGTCAAAAGAGTATTCTTGTACATTCAAATGGGAGATTTGGCTAATTTATAGCGTGGAATTGGTTTGTATAAAGTTAAAACACTGCCGTAACATTGCCGTATTTTCCAGCGGTCAAAGTAAGGTTTTTCAATAGCAATGAAGTCCGTAAAAAGCTGCCATATTTTGTGCGAAAATCAGTATTTAGCTCGTTTCGGAATCGACTTTGGCCAGGCCTTAGAAGCGGACCCCCTCGCGAAAATGTCTTCAAATAGATCCAACTTTCGAATGGAATTCATGTGGTTGCGCCCTAAAAAAGTTGTCGCGGATCCTAAGGTTTGGCCCTCTCGAAACGAAGGAAGATATGACGTAGCCTGGAAATTATTGGACACAAAGGTTGCTTATCCAATTAAGAAACAAAAAGATTATATCTAATTTTCGAAGAAACTGTTTCAAAAAAAAAACAACTATTATGTAACCCGAGTGTCGGATTTGAAAGTGGGATTTTCTTTAGATAGAAATCTGTTTATCAAGCTATAATCGTATAAAAAGCCTATTCTCCCAGTTAAAAGAAATGGGGAATTTTACATGGAAAGGCGGTCTGATAGGCGGTAGTTTATCGTTTGATACGGAATAAAAGATACACCATTTATAAGAAAAGTGACTCTAGAAATCGTTAGTAATTGAACTACTACATTTAACTTTTTTGATTTCAGCATGGAATGGGAAAGGCTTGATACCATAAATTCTCAAACATATCGATTCTCCAGCAAAACCAGTTTTGCGTAATTATTTGTGATTAGTTTATCATTTAGCTTTCGCTATTTTCCGTCTCTTATCGTTACTTAGGTATAAGTTTCCCAAAAAACTATTTCCCCTTTTCCAAAAATGAAATTTCTTATAGAGTAAAAAGACTTTGTTGAGTTTGCAAATCACTGAAAGTCTTTTCTTTTTCGTTTCGTTCATTTCTTTGATTTTAGCTTAGCGGACAAAATGTTTATTTTCGCGGGATTAATTTTTTAAGAACAGAAAATGTGATGAGTTTGAGAATGTAGTTTGGTATTCATTCTTATAAGAATGTTTCTCTGAAAAGGAAACTTCGAGAAAAAACAACACATACAGTCGAGTCCCCATGACTCGAACACGCACGAGTAACACAAATTTGTTCGAATTTTGGAAATTTTATAAGGCATTGTTGACTAGTGACTAGAAAACCTAAAAAAAACGTGTTCGAGGAAAAGGGACTCCTCTGCAATGGGCTTTTCCAGAAAAAAACCGTACACCCCCTGTTGAGGAGCTCCAATCTTTTGTGAACTAACCCCTTGGAATGCCAGGCAATTTTAGGATCATACCCCTCTGGAATTCCGAATTTTTACAGATTTTCAATCATTACCCCCATGGAATTCCACTTATTTTTGACGGATTTTTGTCTGCTGCTAGGGAATTCCACTGCATTTCAAACCATACCCCCTTGGAATGGAAATGGACCTCCTCAACAGGGGGTGCACGTTTTTTTCTGGAAAAGCCCAATTAAAATGGAGCTGGTTGTGTTCTTTCTGGTCACTGCCGCGTGCAACAATTCTTCAAGTTTTCAGGTTAGCAATACAACACGTTTTCAGGCAGTTTTAAACCAAAAAATGTTCTCAGCATGTTCTTATTTTCACCAATTTGTGAGTAATTTTATCCATTTTTCTAAGAAATCGGGAGTTTCAGAATCAACAAAGCCTTAAAATGTTCTTGAAAACGTTTAAAAATCGAAAACATCTTAAAAGTTTGGTTGATGCTTTTTCGCTGAAGCCTCTATAAGGGTCGGTTGTCGGTTGCTTTGTCACAAGCATCTCTAAAGAGGAGTTACAAAAACTCATTTGAGCCTTAAAGGCTTTGTTTTTAAATAAGAGTGATATCGTTTGCGTACTTTTCACATTGGATTGACACAGATGTGGAGCAAGGTTGTTCAGAAAGAGGGAAAGAAAAAGATTTTTTTGTTTATTCAGCACAATATCATAAGAGGGAGACACCATCCTGGTATGAAATATGTGCCTGATATGAAACGGGAACACTTATGTAAAAATAAAACCTTTAAAAGATTTTCTTTTTGAAAATTGAGATGAACAATAACGGCACGGACAATGCAAATAATTATAGTCACTAAAAGTTTCCTAAATAGGAAATTTTCTTTAGATCTTAATTTCCTATTTAGGAAATTTTTGAGGATCTTTATTGCCTATTTAGGTAATTTTTAGAGGTTTTTGGCTATATCTTAAGTAATACGAAGCAGTTTTTTGTCTCACGAGGCTAATTTCTTCAAAATTTTCCAAGAATTTCGAATATCTAGACAAAATCAGTCGGAAATCAGCCAATCAGCTCGTTTTTGCAAAAAACTACAAAATTTCCTTTTTAGGAAATATTTCAGAGGTCAAATTTCCTAAATAGGAGATTTTCAACCTTACAATTTTCATAGAATTTCCTTTTTAGGAAATAATTTCCTAATCAGGAAACTTTTAGCGTTGAAAGGCAAAAAAAATGAATAAAATATATTGTGAATTTCACGATTTCGTAAAATTCCCGTTACACTTTTCTAATTTTCTTATAAAAAGATATGATCATTTCAGAGCTTTGACAAGATAAAGCCCTTCCCATATTTTCCCTAAATTATATAGATATACGTTTAGAAGATAGAAAAAGAACAACAAATCGATTTATACGCGTAAAATCGATAGCTCATATGGCGCTTTATAAAAATTATGTTTTTTTATCATGGAAATATCGATACTACAACCGAGAAGAGAATTTCATGGCTTAATTGTTATTCTTCTTAAATCATTTTCATGTTAACATATAAGATCACGGATCATATTTTTGATATCCCAGGTGGCACACAACGTTGTTTTAACGTTCAAATAACGTTATTTGGACGTTATGAATGCCAAATGGACGTTGTTTTGACGTTGTGTGCCGGCTTGGCAAAGAGCTCTTTAGTTTGTGAAAGTGAGAATTGGTTTATTTGATTTTTTTCAGTGGGGACAAAAATTAAACGATATTTTTCCACCGGGGTCGATATTTTGTCCAATTTTTCCAGTGGGAAGGGGTGGCCCAGTGGGTCTGTGATAAGGGGGTGTTTTTATTGTTATCGATATGGGATTTCATTTTCACGTTAATATAATTTCCCAATATCTTGGAGAGGAAAGTTCACGAAATGTAGAACAGCGCGTTTACATCTTTTAAAGATTCTAAATCGTCAAAACTTTCTATACGTGTGAAATTGTTGAGATCTAAGATTGTGAAATGTGGGACACGGATTAGTTAGTTTCCTTCATAAATTTGATCTAAATATTCTAATTGCGCCAATAAATTTCGAAATTCTCGTACAGACACACATCAAAAGATTCAATAAAACTGTTTGAAAGAAGTTGATTTTAATTCGGAAAGAAATTTCTTAAGACGAACTGTTACTTAGAGGCTTATATAATTGGTTTTTGGTCAAGTATTTCCAAACATTTTTCCAAGCAAATACTTGTAACAAGATAACAAATTTTCAAAGCAAAATAAATCTTTAAATATTGTAAAATCCCTAAGAGCTTATTTCATCATTTTTATCTTTTCTCAGTTTTGAATAATTTCGATTTTCGAGAAGAAAATTCTGAATTTTTCTTTACGATTTTGTAAAGCGTGTAATAGTATTACGACCAGTCATATTTTTTAAAAGAAAGAATTACAATCACAAGCTTAGCAGCGCCAGAAGATGTTAAAATTTTTCAACAATTCTTTTGAATATTTTTGAATATTTTGGAGCAAGCATTTTCAATGGAAAACAAGGAAATGATTGAAGACCGGCTCAATATAAAACTAAATTTTTCCTGATGATGGGTTTCTAGTTTAGAATTTGAAAACGAGCGAAAAAAGAGCTCATTTTAATAGAATTATTTCCAACCTAAAGCCTAAAAAAGACCATCTTGGCTAACGAACAGAATCGATTATCTTATTTGATTGGAAGAGATAAAACATTTTTGAATTAGGAATTCAAAAGATGGTTGAAAGTAATGGTGGGAGTTCGAAAAAACATAAAGATGATTTGCTTATGACAACAAGTTGAAAGCCTCTAGATACACCTTTTCGACCGTAGCTGTTTTACCACCCTAAAGCCCTTGCAGCCTTTTTTTCGCATCTATAGACAGTAGAAAATAGTGTAAATAAAGGATTGGATCGAGGGGG
Source organism: Clytia hemisphaerica (assembly GCF_902728285.1). Lineage (NCBI taxonomy): Eukaryota > Metazoa > Cnidaria > Hydrozoa > Leptothecata > Clytiidae > Clytia > Clytia hemisphaerica. The sequence goes on along the minus strand of NW_027103576.1, from coordinate 55,541 downwards.
GGATACTTAAATAATAGATTGGCGCACGCCACGCACCTGACTGCGCGACTACGGTCGAAAAGGTGTATTCATGATATGCAACATTGCAATGTCTTCTACGGACCCAAAAGCTGATTGGTTGAAAGTGACGTATTGACTGATTTTACGTCACTTACAACCAAACAGCTGTTGGGTCCGTGATGTAATGTCAGAAGACATTGCAATGGTTCAATAATCACCTCGATTGCGAAGTTATTTCAGGATTTAGGATTACGTAGTCTAATAAAAATATTTTCAGTCAAAAGTGTTACTGTATTCTCTTATGACGTTACTCGCCATATGGTTACTACTTTAAAGCGAAGGGAGACATGGAAACTAATATTCAAAACGATATATTTATTCTAGTTTTCAAGATTTTCGAATACACGCTTTTTCTTTATAAGAATGATGTAAATCCATTTCATCATGGATATTCTTAACGTTTTTGGGGAAATCATCCTAAAATATTCTTACAGCATTCTTAGGTTATGATCCTAATAATCCTAATTCAGACTAGATTAAACGTTTAGTACATATGTCTCAAGCATAAAATGGCACTTTTGTAAAAGCAGTGAGCCTAACTTGGGCCTAACTTGGGGATAATTGATAACTTATAATTGAAAATGCTCTTAAAATGGCATTCTTAGCTTTAGTAGCAAAATTCCATGATGGTGATATTCTTAGCATATTCTTAGTTTTTTGGTCATTTTCATTATGGATATTCTTATAAAGTGTATTCTTATAAAGAAAGCGTGTATTCTGACTTATTGTCCTCTTTTGCATTATACCCCATATTGAGCTCGAAAATTAAATTTCAAAATAGATTTTTCTTTTCGTCAAGCGTGGTAGGATAAGGAAATTATTGCGTTGTTACAAGGTGCTGACGTTCTTTCCTTTTTGAAGGTATTTTAGGGTAGAAATTATTGCTATATTATTGCTATATTAGAATTAAATTTTGCAATTTACTGATTATAAAAGAGCTTCAAAAATTAAAACTGCAAGAGAAATAAGGACATATACTGATGAAAGGTTCAAAGTATCTCTGGTTTATGTTCAAAATGGTGACTCTTAAATAAACACCCATCTTAGAGGGGTGGCATTTATTCGAAGAGGGCGTTTATTCGAAGGGTGAGTGATGTGCTTATTTGAGGGGGCATTTATTGAACATTTTATCTTCGAGGACGCGCGTTTATTCAAGGGAGCGTTAATTCGAAATAATACCGTACTAGTCGCGCGGCTGAGGTTGAAAAAAGTGGCTAGAAAATGATTTTCGTGATACACCTCTTAGATTCCACTTTTTTCGATGGAAACTCTCGAATTAGTATATGTAGATTTCAAAATCAAAAAGTTTCCACGATATTATCGTGCAAGTAACGAGTAAATGGCGATTTTTTGCGTTTCCAGGCAAAATTGCAAGGCCTGGAAATTCATGATTTTTTGGGGGTCTTCAAATTAAAAAAAGACCTATATCACATGATAGAGCTCTTCAAACTGAGCAAAAAAGTGTATTACACCAAATTCCCAACTTCTCTAGATCAAAAGTTATGGGCCTATTTGTGGTCAAAAAGGTGTTTAATTTTGCATAAATTAATGCAGATTGTGGGGAAATTCCCTGTTTTCCATCAGTTTTTTTCCACAAATAGGCCAATAAATTTTGATCTAGAGAAGTTGGGACTTTGGTGTAATACACTTTTTTGCTCAGTTTGAAGAGCTCTATCATGTGATATAGGTCTTTTTTTAATTTGAAGACCCCCTAAAAATCATGAATTTCCAGGCCTTGCAATTTTGCCTGGAAACGCAAAAAATCGCCAATTACTCGTTAAAAAAAATTTTAATTCAGTTATTTTCTTAAATGAGCTAAATAGTATACTTAAAGACAGAAACATCATAGATTATAGTATTTTTGAACGAATATTTGTAAATTTATTAAACGAACATGCACCATTAAAGACAAGGTTAATCCGTGCTAATAATAAGCAACATGTCACCAAAGACCTCAGGAAAGCTATTATGCTCCGATCAAAACTTAAAAATATAGCAAATAAATCCAAGAATCCTGAAGATGTTGTTCGTTATAAGCGTCAGAGAAACCTTGTCGTTAATATGAATAGGAAAGAAAAGAAATCTTTCTTCAGCAAAAATGACCCAAAACAATCTCCCAAAGGATTTTGGGACACTTTCAAGCCATTCTTTTCAAACAAGGTCATTAATGCTGATGAGAGAATTCAGCTCATTGAAAATGGAAGCATAATATCTAGAAATAGAGATATTGCTGAAACTTTCAATGAGCACTATCACACTGTTACTGATCGATTAGACGTTCCTCGATGGAATTCTGTTAATGGTGAAATCTCAGATGATATCAATACGGCCATAGAAAAATTCTCTGACCATCCTAGTATTTTGAAAATTCTTGAAAACAGGCAAGGTGTTGATAAATTTGAGCTTTCACCTGTAATAAATTCCGAAACACTCAAGGTAATAAAAAACCTGAACGATTCTAAATCAGTCAGTGGTGATATTCCTACCAAAATTATAAAGTTAGCCAAGTTTGTATGTGCTCCTACTTTGACAGCGTGTTTCAACCACAGCCTTACATCTCAAAATTTTCCTGATAGCTTGAAGCAGGCTGATATAATCCCAGTCCATAAAAAGAATAGTAAGCACGACAAGGACAATTACAGACCGGTCAGTTTGCTCCCCTCCTCAGCTAAAATCTTTGAAAAACTTATCTCAAATCAGCTTAATATATTTTTTTGAGTTTTTTTTCCCACAAGACTATGCGGTTTTCGCAAAGAGTATAGCACACAAAGTGCTTTACTAAACATGTTGCGAAAATGGCAGTCAATTCTCTCTACTTCGGGTAAAATAGGAGCTATACTGATGGATCTGTCAAAGGCCTTTGATTGCTTACCCCATGATCTTCTGATCGCCAAACTTCATGCATATGGATTGGATTGTAGAAGTCTCGCCTTCATACATAGCTATCTTTCAAAAAGGAAACACAGGGTCAAGGTGGGATCATCTTACAGTAACTGGCTACCTTTGCTATTTGGAGTGCCTCAGGGATCCATTTTGGGTCCAATTCTGTTTAATGTTTTTATAAATGATTTGTTTTACTTTGTAAATGAAGATGACCTCTGTAACTTTGCCGATGATAATACTCTCCATAAATTTGCTTCCTGCTTGGAGGAAGTCATTGAAGCTTTGAATATAGACATGCATATTATTCTATCCTGGTTTGAAGATAATTCCCTCGTAGCAAATCCGGAGAAGTTTCAGATGTTATTTCCAGGTACAAAGAATGCAAATATAGCTCTTGATTTAGGAAATTTTTCACTAAAATCTTCAGAGTGTGTTAAACTTCTTGGTTTAGCCATAGATAGTGCCTTATCCTTTTATCCGCATATTCAGGATCTATGTAACAAGGCCTCACAAAAAACAAAAACTACACTCAGGTTTAGATCGTACCTGAGCCAAGAACAAGCGGACTTTATATTTAATAGTTTTATTTTATCTTATTTTAAATATTGCCCTTTAATATGGATGTTTTGTAGTAAGATGGCTCACAATCTTTTGACCGAAGCTCATTGCAGGGCCCTTAGGGCAAAAGAAAATCTTGTCCATCTTGATTATGACGACGAGCTACTGGTCAAAGCAGATTGTGCGTCTATTCACACTCAAAATCTCCAACTTATGTTAGTGGAAGTTTATAAGAGCGTAAATAAAATCGGAAATAAACTAGGCTGGGATCAGTTTGAAATTATCCAGCGTAAATCAGGGAGTGATGTTGAGGATGAGGATTCCCAACATCCCCCAACATCCAGAAGAGGCGCTCAAATCAAACTTCCGCTACCAAAAAATGCAGTTTGCTTGAATTCCTTCAACTATCGGGCAGGACAGGCTTGGAATAGATTGCCCAATGAGATCAAAACATCAGACTCAGTTGAGTGCTTCAAAACCAAAATTTTGAAAACAAAAATTTATTGTTCTTGCAAACTGTGTTCAATCTTTTAATGATTTTTAAAATTTTAACCTTTACAAGATTATTTACTATTTAGTAAATATTTGATCGTCATGTTGGTGTTAATTAGTCTTTGTACTATTTTTATTTTGACCAACGTTAAACAAAGAATAAATAAAAAATAAAATAAAAATTACTTGCACGATAATATCGTGGAAACTTTTTGATTTTGTAATCTACACATACTAATTCGCGAGTTTCCGTTGTTTTTTTTGGAATCTAAAATATGTATCACGAAATGAAACGTTTTTCGACCTCAGCCGCGCGACTATACCTTAAACATTCGGTGAGAAAAACAGAGAAAAAAATTTTTTTTAACTTTGATAAGCTCTTTGTTGCGGTTGTAGCTTTCTTAATAAAAATTTCACTGTAAAATTATTAATACGGCTACGAAGAAAAATATCTTATTTCTTGAAATAAATCATCACAAAAATTCAGGGTTCAAAGGTTTCAGTGACACTGTATTGCCCTTTTTCTGTCCGGTATTTCGGTATTTGAGAAAAGATTGTACAGTATTTTAGTATTTAAGACACTTTAAAAGTTGTCGATGTCGGTATTTGAGTTTATTTTGTCCGGTATTACGGGTATTTGGGCAAAGATTATACGGTATTTCGGTCTTTAAGACACTCGTAAAGTTGTCGGGACGGTATCTTGATTTTCTTTGTCCGGTATTTGAGAAAACATTGCCGGTTTTTTTCGGTATCGCAGACCCCCCTTAACCGCTGACCCATATAAAACTTTCTATAGGAAGTGTTAAAATATTTGTTGAAAAATGGCAAAAACAAAAATTATAATGCACACTTAAAGCGAAAGGACTTTACTTTAGCTCCCATTTAGAGCTAACTGATATACTTCACAGGACAGAGAAGCAGGAATAGAAAATTTAGAAATAAAGATGAGAAGATACGAAAAATATATAAAATTCAGGGAATTCTTTTAGGTGAGACATATAACTACTCAACTTTATGGAATAAAGAAGAGATGGGTTGGATAGTTTATAGGCAGCTGTTAAGCTTATCTAAAAATAATTGATATGAAAAAGTATATAAAAGTAAGTTTTATATAAATGATATAGATTAATTTTGATGATGAAAAAAAAATAAAGTGAAAGGTGTGTAATGTATTTCTAGGAGAATGGGGCCCCCATTTTATATCAAAGACATTGTAGCTTTTGGAAAAAGAGCTTCGAGAACTACAAAATAAAGTTCATCTATGAAGAATGGTAGCATAGACAGTTCTTTGAATTTAAAAGAAAGTTTTAAGAGAGGGAATAAAGGCTTGGGGACACGAGAAGTTATTTTCGCGTTGGTGCAATGCAACATGCTCCATCCCAACAACACAAGAAAAAAGTGTGTGTCTCATTGTTTCTTTTTTTATTTCATGGGACAAATAGTGAGGGAAATACCCAAAAGACACTCTGATTTTGTCCCAGGGACAACAGGTAGGTAGCATGGAGCATGTTGCATTTCACCAACGCGAAAAAAACTTCTCGTGTCCCCAAGCCTTAAGTAAAAAAGAATTTTCAAAAAATTACGTCACGAATAACTTGTGTCTCGTTTTTGAAGTAATACTCTCTTTTTTATAAGAGCCAATATAATTTTGCTGGGAGGCTCGGCTGTTTTTATTTTTTTGTTACTTTGATCATCAAATTGTTCTTATCCTGTTCTTATTTATAGAGTGTAATTGAGGTATTTTAGGCGTTATACCCAATTTTTACTACTTTGACCCCTAAATTGTTAGGGAAATATTTTTTCATTAAAGAATAATTGGATGTCTCAAGGAAGATGTGTGTCACCTTGGTAACCGTTTCAAAGCGAGTCAGGGATTCGCTGTTTGTGGGCATAATTTGTGAAGAGGCCTTCTAATGAACGGTAATTTAGACAGAGAAAACTGTAAGCGACTCTTTTGAGAAATACTCTTTTATTACGTCAATTTCTTGTTCTTTTTAAGGTTTAGGCCATGTTTACACATACCGGGTGTGTCAAAAAAAAAACGGGCCGAAAATTGAAATTTTGACGTAGCTTTTTCTACTTATAACTTTTCTTAAAGTTTCATTCCTATAGCTTATTTAGTTTTGAAGATATAAAGAATTTGCTTAAAAGTATGCAAATCGAATTGTTTACAGATTTGACGTTAATTTCCCTGTGTTGATCGGGCTGCAGATCTTATTCAAAAATTCAAAAGCAACCCGAGAATGATCGAACGGGCTGTATTTCAAGACGAGAGTGATTTTCCTCTCGAGTTTCCACTTAACACCCAGAATGATCGAGTGTATGGCCGAAAAAATCGCGTCAGAGTTTTGAAAAATTTCGCGTGGATTTAAAATTCATTTATTGATATAAATTGATTTAAGATTTAAAAATGCGATTTAAAAATTTTTGTGGTAGATTTAATTTTGCGAGTCAGGAATCACGCGCGTTTTCGCGAGTTTTAATTTCGCAAAAATGGCAAAAATTAATTTAATCTCACGAAAGTTAATCCGATTAAAGTGGTAGTATCCATTGTCTTTGCTTCGATTTAAAGGATCGACTTTCAAAAGTTCCATTTTATTGTACAGTATAACCAATGATGGACTATATGACTTACTTACCGTATTACTTCGAATAAACGCCCCTCTTTTAAACTTTTTGATCCAGTTTTACATCTCTAAACTAATATATTTTTGAACTGAAAGAAAACGAAAAGCCAAAACAAGGTTTCCATTCACTTTATTAAAGTGACCTTGGTTAAATAACACCCTTTCTTTTGAACGCCCCTTCGAATAAACGCCCCTCCTAAAATCCAAAAAATTCGGTAAACGCCCGGGCCGCACCCTCAGTCGGTTTCAACAGCCCTTGTGCGTAAACCTATAAATATTTCCGTTGGACCCGCCAATCCCCGAAAACGAGGGCTGGGTTACCAGACCTCCCGCTGCAAAATTCTTGACGCGGTTTCGCAAAATTCCGTAATGTAAACCTTCCAGATGTTGAAAATTTTCCCGACCTTCAGAGCTTTAGCGTGTCGGATGAAAATTTCAGCATCTGGGTGCCAGATAAGATGAGAGTGAGCATTTTGGGTAAAATATGGACCAGTCTGTAAAATACCAACCACTCACGTGACTAAATTGAAACTTTGTACACTGTCTTAGATGGTCGATATCTATCACTGGTGAGAATTTCAAGTCAAAAGCTTAAGTAGTTCAGGAGTTGGGGCAGGTGGTCAACGTGTATTCTACAGACCGGTCTGCAAAGTATCAAATACTCTTGGGAACGAATTTTATCGACCGCCGGAGGCGGTTTCTTTCATAGTGGTACGCTAATCTCGTTTTGCCTTGGCTCATTACTTTGTCTACCATTTACTTTCGGTTTTTTAAACTAGATTACCCAGGTGTTTCTCTTTTTTTTTTCCGTGAATGTCTTTTATTTGGAATTGAATAATCGAGACATGAAAAATGACTACATTGTAATCTGTTTTCAATGAATAATCTAAAATGTACTGGAGATGACATGTAGACGTTAATAATGTGCGCACGCTCTTTCGCGAGCGTGATGCGTGATGGAAGGCGGTCGTTTCAGTGTGGTTTACATCCACACTGTGACCTAGTTTCTACTCTATTTTATAATTGAAAATTCAGTGTTTCGTGCATGACTACATGACACCCTATTTCTCGTGTTTCCTCAGATCGCTCCGTTTTTGGCGCTAAATCTTCATATTGCATCAAAAGAACTCTTCTTACCTTATCGGCCAAAACTTAGTCGGCCCTGATAACTAGATTTTGGCTTGGCGACTAAAATTAGGGCCGACTAATAATTAAGGCCGACTAAAATTAAGGCTGACTAAGTTTTGACCGATAAGATAATGGTTTATTTTCCCGCGCTGCTAGCAAACTCGCAAACGATGTTTTTTGATTGGCTCACCCTTCTTTTTGATTAAAGTTGCTTTAAAAGACGCTACAGACATCTGCTTGCTGTAGAATAGTTATAAAAATCTGTGTGAGATTTTTTACCAGGAATTTCCAAAAACATACATTAACCTGGTCTATAGGTGTGCAACCTAGGGTTTTTAATGAAAACAAATACGCACTTTTTTTGTAAGAACTAGTAAATTTAGGTGTAAGTCCAACTGTTCTTGTTTGGTCTAGACTTTAAGATCGCTCGTGTGTTCCAAGTATATTCTATATATATGCTTAAAGACCTTACGAGGTTTAAAATTAATTTTTTTTTCAAAGTGATTCCCCGCAGAAAGACTCTTCAGAATTCGGTCTTTAGGTTTTAACCGAATTTCAAACTCTTGTTCTCATATAAGCAGTTTGATATGAAAAATAGAGAAAATATATAAAAATCACTGCTACTGTAAAGAAAAAGGTGTTAGAACAACCTACATAAAGATGGCGGGATATAAACTGAATAAAATAGGAGGGAGAGAGATTTTATATAGACTTCAAGTGAAGAAGAATTAAATAAAAAAATTGATAAAACTTTTTTTGGAAACAGCGATTTTTTACCATGAAGGTTCCAACTCTATGTAAAATTGAAATATATAACAAAACCTCTTTTATAGGTGTTCAGGAGAGCGAGAGAGATATCAGAATTCAAACAGTATTGTCTATCCGTGTGAAAAAATAAAGTTTTTTTGGAATTAAACTTGAGGAATTGATAAGAAAGAATTTATTTTTATCGTATCTAAAATATATTACTTTAAAATGATTTGAGACGAGCGCTTGAATGATAAATTTTACAAACTTCTTTGAGATATGCTTTTTAGAAGTGTAGGTCCAATTTTGTTTGTTAGGGTAAGTCTTATCTATTTTATTGGCATAAAATTTCGCGATTGAACTAGAAAAACATAGGGATTCAAAGAATTTTTTTCTGCTTTCTTATTAAGGTTTTTTCAACCAAATCTTAGTGGATTTTCAAAGTTTTTCAACTGCTCAAAGGAAAATGGCTCGTTTGAAGTGTGGAGTGAGGAAGATGAAAAGCCTCTTGCAAATTTCTTATTCCAAAAAAAGTATACGGTTGATTGCGAGCGAAGCAAGCACGGGAAGTTTTGTGAAACACAATTATATACACTGCTTTAATGGGATAAACTTTCGCAGGGATTAAATTTCGGGGATTAAAATTTTTGAAGAACCTCATCCGCGAAATTAAGTACCCTCAAAAAATTTGAAATCTTTCCTCGATCCGCAAAAGTTTTAAATTTCTATCGTCTTTTTTTCGTCCCGCAAATCAATCTACTCAAACGAAAAGAAAATCTCTTCGTTAATTTTCAAATTTTTGCACGCTACAATATCAAAATGTTGAGAGAAGTTCTGTTTGCTACCCCGATTTTGCAAAATTGGGAATCACTTTAGAAAAATTAGATCTAATCTAGACGATCGTATCGTCTAGACTTAGGTCACTGTAAAAGGGAATAATTTGGAAGAGGGAATACCGCCCAGGGTGGAAAAATTTTCGGGGCGGAGTAAACAGTGGCAGTGGTGCTAACAGTCTAAACTCTCTTCGAAACTCTCCCGCCGATTTTTTCCCGTATACCGCCATAACGCCATGCCGCCATATTTTCCCGCCTTCACTATCATTGTAACGGACGATAACATCGTCTAGATCTAATCCTGATCCGCGAAATTACGCGAAAAATCAGGGAACTCCTCATCCGCGAAATTTAACCCCCACGAAAGTCTATCCCATTAAAGTGTGAGTATAAAACACATTCTAAGATGTTGTAACAACCAGAGTCATAACAAGACACATACATGCTGAAGATCTGGGAGAAGATCTGTTAGTAAATTTTCAAAGCTCCTTCTCAGAGAAAACTATAACCAAGGATATATTATACACTGGATATACAAGTAACAGATTTTTGCCTATTTCCCGTGTACTAGCTATGTCCGCAGTAATGATATTATTGTTCACTCTCCTTCCCTCATTAAATGATTTTTCGAAGCATTTTTATTGCATTTCTTATCGAAAATCACTCATCCAATTCCCAAAAGAGACTTAAAACTTTCCTGTGAGAGTCAGATTCTTCCACTTAATTGCTAATTATAAGTCGTTATGACGTTTCAAGCTGTGAGAAAGATGCAAAAGACGTGTTGTGTATAAGAAATTTAATGTTGACACCGGAAATTTTTAAACTTCAACCTAAAAAAAACACTTTTCCACCACGTGCTTCCAAAGGATTTTCATACCACAGTGGAGCCAAGACACTCTTATGTATGTTAATTTCAGCTCTTCTGGGGACAGTCTTGGAAAGATATTTCCAATTGAAAATTTCGTGTCACTATAAGCATTTTGTCTGAATTTCTTGTCTAATGATGTTTTTCTCACATTACATTTCACAAATGTATCCAGCTCGGAATGCTAGCCTTACTTTCAAACTTTTTTTCTGCAAATGTACAAAAAGAAAGAGCTAGAGAACTTTTTAAAAATAAGACTGATAAACATTTTTAAAAATCAGACATCTTCGAGCCGCCATGACAGTTGTCCTTTGCGGACAAAACTAGAACATCAATTGTTTTCTGAAACAATGAAAATACAATGACCGCTCTTGACCGAGTCGTTTATCCAGTGTATGATAAATCTTTGCTATAACTTTGAAGTCTTTACAATGGTTGTTGAGTTCATTTTCAAGGTTTTCAAGGACTTAAAAGTCCTATAAATACCCTGTATCCCCTTATTCAGGCTTCATTTGGCGTCTTATAGGCGTTTTTCGGGCGTTTCTGTAAGAAATAAGGCGTAACATGGACTTATCTATTTTTTTAGGTAATTGATATACTGGTGTGTTCTTAAGCTTAGATGTTTTAGAGCATTAGATAAATTCATACCCTACACAAGAGCTTGGAAAAGCTTTAGGAGCTGTTAGATTTTTTCACTATATCTGATAATGCAACAGGTTAGATACACTTTTTTATTTTATAAGAACAATTTTATAAGAACAGCGAGGCTCAATATCCCCAAATAATAAGAACAATTTAAGAACAAAGCTGAGACTGAAATTACTCAATTTCAAGCAATTTAGGAGTCAAAGTAGTAAAAATTGGGTAAAATGTCTAAAATACCTCAATTACAACATATAAATAAGAACGGGATAAGAAAAATTTAAGTGCCAAAATAATAAGTAAGAACAGCCGAGCCTCAGCAAGATTTTACTGGTTCTTATAAAAAAAGTGTATTTCCGACATAACGGAGAAAGGAAAAATGACCAGGAAGAGAGAATTTAAAGAGCATCAGTTTCATAATTAAAATTTACGAAAAATCGAAGAATACAATTTTCAAAAGAGAACATGTTTTTTCGTTTTTATTGTCTTATAAATTCACCTTTTAAGATATTTGATATGATTACATCGGAAGAAGTTATATCGGATCGCCCAAAGTTACCTTCATGTTTTTATTTTATTTTCTTATCTCTGATCCTGTCTTTCTCTTTTCTGACTGTCTGAGTTTCTGAGACTTAGTTTCTCAATTCTGACTAAGTTTACATACCTGTATCATATTTTGACCAACCACATCATCGCACCGTGCGGGGTTCGAACCACCATCAAAGAAAGACCTTCAAATTCGGACACCAACACCCTATCCGTTGAGCCATCGACGCACAGCAAAATCACGCAATTCATAACATATTATACCGAACTGGCAAAAGACGGGGGTAATGTTATTATAATATGGGTAAAAGTACCCCTTTTTTAAACCTGACTGAAATTCGAGCCGTTACTAGCAACCTGCGGGGCCCAAGGCGCCGAGTATGCACCCGGCACAGTGACAAGCCGTTACTAGCAACCCTGACCCTGCCTAACTGATAGTTAATCAATTCCAAACAACAAAACCCCCGGAAAGGTGACTATCAGCGATCCGTGGATAAGAAAATAAAATAAAACAAGTGATACTTTTATGGACCTACCTGGGTATGCATTAAACACATTTATAATTGATATCTACGTGACGTGACCATTAAACAATCATTCAGAACACAAATAGTGACGATCTATTCAAATTAGTCGTTTATTTCTTATACAAAAAACGTTTAGAAACCAAAATTTCATGCTCTTGAAATATTCTTTCATATTCAAGACTTCGTGAGCAAAAAACATCTATCTCATCAAAAAATTGAGTAATTCGGCTAAGAACATTGATGTATGCTTATTAATAGTGATTCTTATAGATAAAGATGCGTTTTTTGAGCCGAAAAATTATTTTTACAAAAATCTACTTGAGCCATATTTTACCTACTTTCATGCAAAAAATTAGAAAAAATAATGATCCAATATTTCACGAAGTCCAAAAGCCCGTTTTTTAGCCGTTTTTTGGCCCAAAATAAGCAATAACATTTTTATTTGAAAATCCGACTCCGTCACATTCGAAGGTTTATAGTTATGCATCTTTGTGCAAAATATCATAAAGAATGAAAAAGCCAATCTCGAGAAAAGCTAATACCTAAGTAATTGATAATGTGCTTATAAAAAATATCGAATTTGGCCAGTTTTTCTATAAGAACACGCCAAGCAACTAAAATTTCCTGTCTTAAACACACATATTCTTCAAAAGTAAGCCCTCATGAGCAAAAAAAACATCTATCTCATAAAAAAATTGAGTAATTTGACTAAGAACATTGATGTATGCTTATTAATAGTAATTCTTATAGATAAACATGCGTTTTTTGAGCCAACAAAATTTTTTTGCAAAAGTCTGCTTGAGCCATCTTTTACCTATGATGGTACCCTACTTTCATGCAAAAAATAAAACAAAATTAATGATCCAATTTTTCACAAAGTCCAAAAAACCCGTTTTTTAGCCGTTTTTTGGCCCAAATTTGCCCCAAAAATTTTTTTTCCGGAAATTGGGCTCCGTCACATTTTGGCCACCACCATTTTGCACCTTTGTACCAAAAATCAAAAGATTCCTATGATTCAATCCTGAGAAAAGTTGGTAACAGACGAACGGACGGACGAACGGACGAACAAACACAGGTTAATTTATAGGACCTCCACCGGGCCTCCACCGGGGTAGGTCCAAAAATGAAAGTAACTTTGGGTGATCCGATATAACTCTCTCCGATTATATCAGGGTTAAAATGTATAAGGGGGTAAGGGAAAGAGAGTTAAAAGTCTTCCTATTAACATTGAAGGAAATTTCCGTTACACTGAAGTTGAGCCGGTTTTCACTATTTCTGAACAGTCAACGAGACTTCTACTTTATCTCAAGACTTCTAATGTATTATATATAAGATATGAAGAAAAACTTTATTAGCTATTTAGTTCTTTGCATTGAGAGCTCAACTAAACAGGTCGTAAAGCTGTAAAATGTTATTTAGGAAAGAGGATTTAAATTCTTTTGTTTTCAAGTCAGAAAATTCAGTGGGGATGGGAAAAAAAGCATAACAATTTGCAGTGAGGATTGGTTTATTTGATTATTTTTAGCGGGACAAAAATTGGAGGATAATTTTCCAGTGGGAAGGGTTCCCAGTGGGTCTGTGAGAAAGGGGTGTGGTAAGAGATAAGAAGATATAAATGATAAGAGAAGGTTTTGAATCTTTGATCTTTGCGAAAAGAATATGCTCCGTAATGGTTGATTTTTCGCCCAAATTTACTCAAATCTTGCTATGCTAAATTTCGTCAGCACTGCACGGACCAGAGAAAGAATTTTCAGCTTCTGACATGGCATTTATACGAAAGTGAACTTGAAGTGTCTGCGTAATTATGAGAAAGTCAGGGACTGTATAAACGGAATCTTAAAAAATACACACTTTTTTAAAATGACCATCATGGAATTTTGTCAGAATGCCGAAGTTAAGAATATCCATGAGGAAATGGATTTACACTATTCTTTTTAAAAAAGCGCGTACTTTCTTATGGCATAAAAGGAAGATGCACCTCTTTATGTTAACATTGCAGAATTAACAAAAGAATTTATGAAAATTTGTGTTCGCACTTAACCAGGACAAAAATATTAATTAGGCCCATTTTCGATGTTTTTATTGACTGGTCAAATACAAATATGTTGACAGAGAATAGTATTCAATTTTCTTGAAAACAAAAAGAATATGTTCAGTTGACCGTAAATATTTCTTGATTGACAGGCAATCTTTTGCACTGACTGTCCATCACTCATTTTGACAGCTGACAAAAGAAATTGACAGTTAATACAAAACATTGACAGTAAACCAGGCCCGGCGAAAAACCGTAAGAGTTGGGAGGCTGAAGGCTCAAAATGAGATAAAATTCGCTACGAATTCGAGGAAAAAAATCTAAATTGCTCAAAAGTGGGGAGGTTGAAGTCTCCTTAGTCTCCCCGCTTGCGCCGGGCCTGTAAAATAGTGAAATAGTGACGAGAAATAGTGACAGTCAATATAAACGATTCGTTGTCAATAATTTGCAATTGGAAGTCAATTAAAACTATTAACAGTCTATAAACTTGCTGACAGGCAATGAAAAACATTGAACATTGGTCTAATAAATGTTTTTTGACCTAGTAGAGATAAAAAATCGACCAATGAAAAGCCGGGAAGACCTGTCAAAAATAAAATTTTAATCAAGTTTGAATAATTTTTTTCTTTTCTATGTGACCTATTTACTTTGGTGTTCAGAAAAGAATCCTAATAGACGAGTTCCCAACTTCTCTGTGAAACTCTCACGAAGATGAGAAGTTCTTACATAACTTTCTCAACGGAAGCAAACTTTTGAAAAACAGGAAAAATAGCATTAAGATACAAAAAAGAAAAAAGTAACAAATTTAAAAGACAGTAAAGAGGTCCCAAGCTTGCCAGCTTAAAATCTTCTTAAAATCAAATTTCCCATTTTAGCCAAAACAGGCATCCGTCAATCAACTACAACCTACTCAACTCTTTTTTTATCTCAGAAGACAAAAAAACAAAGGGTACAACAAAAACTAGATCAATCTAGACTCCGATTAGAAGTCGGAAATAGGACGTGATCAGTGGTACGTTACATAAACTCTTAAAGACTTAAGTTAAACTACGCAGAGATTTTGGAAGATGTCTAAAAAAGGCAACCGTCTATGAAAAGTATTAACCAATCTACGCACATCTTTAATCAAAAAATCAATTCAAAGCAGGTCTATCACGAAAAAGAGAACACAGTAAAAAGGATGATCACTGTCAGACCATGTTCACATGTTACTCTTTCGCTCCTGTATGATTTTCGTTCGTTATGGATCGAGTGTGTTCATATTGGTTTCAGAACGTTTCGGAGTAAGAAAATGGAGCAGTTCAGTCCCGATGAAAAAAGTTGAACGAAACCGTTTCGATCTGTTTTGCTTTGTAACGTCTCTTTTTGATCTTTCGAATTTTGACGTTCACACTTGTTTTGGAACCGTTTCGTTTTGTCTCGTTTCGGAACGGAACTTTAACGTCTGAACATGGTCTAAATCGTCTCTTCTCTTGGATTACACAATGATTTTGTATGACATGTCATCTATTTGTTAATCAACTACAGTCAACTCTGGCTAGTCCGAGTTCGAATGGAAAATTAAATTTGTTCGAAATACAGAGGGGATTCGAATTATAGAATGTCTTTATGAGGTTTCTTCTTCACGGGGACTGAGAATAGATCTTATCGAAGTTTTTGATTTTTCTAAAAAAGCGATGCATTGTGGGATTCTTCCGGGAGTATTACAATTCCCTCGAGGAATTCCTAAGAGATTTTTATTGTAATACTCCCGAAACAATCCCACAATGCATCGCTTTTTTAGAAAAATCAAAAACTCCGATAAAGTCTATTAGTTCGAATTATTGAAAGATTCGAATAATAGAAATTAGAATTAGCGAAGTTCATAGTACCTAACTTTTCATTTTATTCTTTTAGAAAAAAGTGAAAGCAAATTTAAAAAGCTCTACCAGGAAAAGACCAAAACAGAGAAGCAGACAGTTAAATTCAATCTTCAGTTGGTGCAAATCGGAGGGATAACGTAATGGGCCGTAAACTCAATAAATATGGCAAAAATGAAAAATGCAGCAGCATAGAGAAAGAATCACTCTTACCGGAGCCCGAAAAACAACCAGTCAGTACTAATAACTTAGACGTCCCGCCGGCTGCTAAGAGGAAAATGCCGGAGCGAAAGAAATCGGCTTGGGCTCCGGTAGCGACGGCGACGGCTTTTGAAGATGTGCCGGTGTTTACCATATGTCCTTATTGCTCGTCAAAAGTGGTGACAAAAACACAATTCAAAAGAGGGAAGAAACATATGTAAGAAATAAATGGTTTAACTTATAGTCGAATCTCTCTAATTCGATTTTCAAGGGGAATTAGATATTAATAGATAGGAGTTTTATATTTTTTTAGGATGGATACATGTTTTTTTTATAAGCATATGAAAATCCGAAAACAGGCTCAGAGATGCTTAGGTCGAAAGCTTAATAAGGCTGAAAAAAAGCTTAAGGAAACGCTTATATCCTAATACTTAATACTGCTATACTACTGCTTATATCCATACTACAAAGTAGCTTATACTTTTTTCATAGGCTCGAGGAGGTAATGCTTAGCATATGCTTCATTTTTCCCCATATCTGAGCCTAGATATGCTTAAAAGTGCAATGCTTATAAAAAACATGTACAAGATGAATATAAGTGAAACCCTATGGGCACGCAACGTCTTATGGACATTCAATGGACCGTTTTATGACCTTTGGACGTCCTAGAAACGTACATTAGACGTCCAAAAGACGTTTGTGCCAATCGGGAATGGCCTCGTTTTCATGCAGAATCTCGACGCTTTTTACGCGATTACTTTTAATTGCAACTTTTCAAAGGAAAGTGCATTATTAAGTATTAAGTGAAAATTATTTTGAATTAGTTCCTCCATGACATTTTGAAAATGAACGATATCTGGTTATTCATGGCTTTCTAAAGAAATAGGATTAAAATTTATTGACAAAAAAAATTCCTTTTGACGGATTGTTTTGGCGGGGAATTTTGTTTTGAAACATCTTTTTACAAATAAGGCATGATCTATGGCATTGGGCTTTTCGAGAATTTTTTTTACCCAAACAGTTGAGGATATTGATTTTTCGAAGTATCGAACCCCCTGGATATCCTACTTTATTAGTAAAGACCCCCTGGATATCCTCTCTTATAAAGATGCTTATCCCTGGATATCGTATTTTTTACTTGAAAAGACACCCCCTGGATATCCGCTCCCTTGTAGATATTTAACCCCCTGGATATCCACTTCTGAACTAAAATCGTTAACACACTGGATATCCAATATCCTCAACAGGGGGCACGGACTATTCTTGGAAAAGCCTATTAAATGTTAGGGTTCTATATTTGATTTTATTTCTGAAGAAAACAGAAAGCTCTCCATATTTCGCATAGGGTGTTGAATTAAAGGGATAATGAGATGGTTTAAGAAATTTAGCCTGCAGAAATCACCTGTGTTCTTGAGTTGAGTATTTTGGTCGTACTTTTTATCAAATTTGAGATCCATATCACATTTCGAGATTTTTAAAAATGGGTTTTGACAAAATTCTAGATCGTTTGAGATATTTGGCCAGCAGAAACCTTCTGAGATATTAAGTGAAACCTCCAAGTATTTTCATGTAACTTTTTCCAAACTCGATATCTATCCCAATTTGAAATCTTTAAAAATGAGTTCTTAAAATTCCTCTTTTTTACTAAAAGTTAAAAAGTTACAATTCGAAGACCTCAACTTTGGAAGATATTTAAGCCAATGAATCAATATACCAATAAATACCAATCTAATTTATCCCTTTTAACTTCTGATAAAAAAGAAAATTGGAATAATAAATCATATGTAAAACTCACAGTTCTGCCATCATGCATCAATCAGGTTCTTCTTGCTCCATTGTAGGTTTTGTTGTTGCTGTTGTCTACCATACTTCCTAGACGTCTTCAAAGATGTCATCCATAGCTGTCCAAAATGTAACACACAAATCGCTATATACAACCGCTTCCAATTCTTCAATCCCAACAGAGATTCCAACAGCGCGGCTGAAGAAACGTGTGAAGGATCTTCTGATGAACGCTAATTGGTCGAAATAATGGAAATACAGTTTTCCGATTGGTTCGTTTATTGGTTTTTCTGTAAACCCATTGGCTGATGAGTTCATCCACGTTTTAAGAGGATGCAAATTACAGAACTTCTTTCCAATATGAGATGAGAATTGGATATTTGACATTTGAACTATTTTGATATTGTCATTTGCTAAAACAGAAACAATGTACAAAAACTTGAAGCATTGAATAGAGTGACTTTGTGAATGGTATATACAATGTTATGTATACAGAGTGTTCCGAAAAAAAGCATGTACAGTATTTTAATCATAAGATAGCTCGTTTCTTGATTGATAGAATACAAGGCTCTTACAGCTAATTGAAAAAAAACTTTTTTAGAATAGAAGCTTTTGACCTTTGAATGTTAGAATTACGCTAGAGTTAAACTTGATAGTCGTTCTTGCTATTTAAAAGTAGCTCAGAAGAATCTTTTACCTTATAACTCCACAAATTTGATATACCGTATTACTTCGAATTAACGCCCCCTCGAATAAACGTTCTCCCTGAAGGAAAATTTTTTAATAACCGCCCCTCGAATAAACGCTCTCCTAAAATCCAAAAAAAAATTAATAAATGAAGAAATACGATATGAAATTTTCTCTTCCATAAAATCTTGATTACAGGAATTTATTTAGAATAAGAGATGTTAAGATGTCAAAAAGTAGCTAAAGAACTTCCTTTGGTTTTCTCCAGGGCTCACAATAACCGAGCAAAAAGGACATTTCTTTTTCTGACAAAACTTATTCTGAAAATAAGAGAAATTTCATTCTACCAGACTAAAAATGAAAATAATTGGAAAAGAGCGCCTAAATTTTTAGTCCGAACTTCGAATCATTATGATTTTACATAGTGTCATTATTGATTTTTTTTTGTGATCGATAAATAGTTATATAATATATTAAATGCCATAATTTGTATATATTTATTGAAAACATTGAAAGAATGAAATTACCTTTTAAGGGAAATAATTTTGTCGAGAAATTTCGAGAATTTTTTTAACAAGAAGTTAGTTCCCTAGGTGAAACAAAATACTAGATAATAGTCATGCCAGATCACGCAGTTGTATAGATTGACTCTTGTCGTTCTAAATAGCGTTTTTCTAACGATTTCTTCGACTTCTCTTTAAGTAGATTTTCCAAATGTGGAGAAAAAACTTTCAGCATGTGACAAAAAGATTTATATTTCTCAACAAATCTATCCATGAGAATAGATATATCTGCCCATGCTAGTGGACCGTTTTTCTCTTGGTTATAGTCTAACGCCAGTTCATGCAATACGTATTCAAAAAGAATGTATTCAGCCCAAGTCCATTTCTCTTTATCACCATATGTTTTACGAAATTGTTTAAATTGATTTTGAATTCTCTTAATAGACTTTTGTGTTTCGTGTTTGTTCCTTTTCCGTATTATTCGAGTTTGGTCTACTACGCCCTCCTGTTGTTTTGATGTCAGCCTCACGCCATGAGGATTGGCACAGGCTTTGCAATCACATAAATTTGAACATGGTTCACCGGCTCTAAAACATAAACATCTGCTTGGATATTTTGAACCATCAATAGTCACACATTTTGATGTTAACTTTTTCTCCGCCATTCCACGACCACATCTACAATTAAATTGTTTCTCAGAATTCACTTTTTCCTCCTCTTCCTTATCATTTGACTGTGGAGCGATGACCAGAGATGAAGGATCAAGCATCACTATCTCATGTCCTTCCTCAATCAACACCAAAACAAATGGTGAAAAGGAATCCCATTTCTTAGGGTAAACAGGTATAAGAGGAAATCGTTTAATACTGGTAACAAAAAAGAAAACAACACAAAACAGATTTGATAAACTCTCAACAAATGCTATTCCACTGAATGGTTCATCAGCTTTGGTTGAATGTAAAAGTAAGCCAACTTTCTCAACAATTTGTTCTATTGGATTATCAAAGTCAATGCCAAACTTAGTTTCCAGTTCTGATAGATGTGTTGTATAGTCTGCATTGTTCAATGTGGTTACATGTTTCAAAAAACATGTCAAAAATTCTGTATTTTCATTTGTGGAATTTTGATTTGACCAGTTTACCAGTGATCTCAGTTTCTCTACATCGTCCAAGTATTGGCTACTGGTAGTGTCAGTATTAGTTGAATAATACGGTATTGATACAAGTTGTATTGATGACACAAAATGAGGTAATAGATGTGGTGACTGAACAATATCAGGGGCACAGTAGCTCACATATTTAAAGCATTTCAAAAACATCATATAATTAATAATTTCTTTGTCTACCTCGGCTTTATCCTCGCAAATTCCATCATGAAAATTTGCTAAAATTGAGTCAATAAGGGAAATTATATTTGAGTCTTCAGAAGGACTGTTGGTAGAGTTAGTTTCTGGCTCACACAATTTGACATCATTTTGGATGTTCATTTGATGGAATCCGACAGAAACCATAGCATTGATCATTGGCACACCTAAATGTAAATTACCTGTCCATTTTTGTAATTTGGAATGTATCTGGTGAAAATATTTGGCATCATGTAAATCATAAACAACTTCATGAAAGCAATCCTTATCAAAGTGAGACTTTATTATATCAATAATTGTTACTGTATCTTCTTTGAAATTTTGTTGAGCTAAGGTATTTTCGAATTCTTTCCAATTTTCTTTGAAAGCTATGCATCTGTTTTCTTTTTGTGAATGTCCAAGTAAATCTAAATTAGAATTTTCCTCCTCCAAGCGACCTTCCAAGCACTCAATAAGCAGAGGTAGATTTCCTCTGACAATAAAATCTTCACTGAAATGTGATATCAAATCTTGTTTCCATTCACAACATTTGCTAGTAAAACAGCCTTTGATCTTAGCATCCGGATGCATCTCATTATATGATGAAATGAACGATACAACTTCCTAGAAAAATAAAAATTGTTTAAAAATTAATTCAGTCAATTCAGATCATTTTTTGATCATTGATCGATTTTAGCACTGACCTTATGGACATTCCTATTAGAGTATCAGTTGAAAAATAATCCGTGATGAAATTAAAAAATATCATTCTCGTTAGAAAAAAGAACAACATTAAGCCTGGTAGACTGGGGGAAATTTCAAAAATCCATACTAAATTTTTAAGCTTTATCGCCATCTATTAATAAAAACAATGGACTCACACATAATGTTGTCACGGAAATCTGCTTGCATCCCGCTTGCATAAAGTATATACCGTAAGTTGGTCTAATGTCACCATTCCCTCTTCTAATTTCGACACCCTTCTATGCAGATAGGAATAATAGGAAGGTCAGAATTGCTGATTGAAACTAATTTTCTTTGCTTAGCAATCAGAGAAGGAAAATGTTTTTTCTATATTTGTGATTCTGACCTTCATATTATTCCTATCTCTAAAGAAGGGTGTCGGAATTAGAAGAGGGATTAGACCATTAGACCAACTTACGGTATATACCTAACATTGAAAAGAAGTTAACTGTTATCCTTACTGTAAAACAATCTTTATCTTTAACCAACTTCCAAAACATCACCAATCCTTTATCATTTGAAACAAAAACAATTTTATCAAGAGTATTGGTAATTGAAGATTTTCTGATATCGAAGGAATCATCAATGTAAACAAAGCCGTCTGGAACATCAATATTTTCACAAGTTTTTTTAATGCCACATTCAAGTTCATTGTAATAAGAGAGAAAACATTGTGTTAATAGAGGTGGGCTTGGTAAGCAAAGCCTCTGTGAAGATAGAAAAGCTATCATATGCTCCATTTCAATAGTTTCTCGTGAAAATTTCAAACCAAAGTTTACAGATTTCTTATTAAGATTTTCACCATAATTTTTCAATATCAATTCATGTAGCTTCTTGATATGAGAACCATTGCAAATATTCTCAAAAATAAAAGTGGATAACTGTAATGTGACTCCAGCACGGTGAAACAATTTAAAAGGTATTTCTATGCCACTATTATTAGTTTTCTCCAATATCCTTGGATCATATCCAGCAAACTGATGCTTCTTTGTATAAGAGCAACAGAGTTTCGTTGACACTAATAATTTAATTTCACTCACGCAATACAGTTGTCTCATAAAATAATTTGCTCCTTTGTCTACAGGCAATGTTTTCAAACCACCACCACATTCCGGACAAGATGGTAGAAGGAGTTGTATGTCTTTTAATTTTGTTTCAAGATCCCAAAATAAGACATTGGGCATCATAATGAACTGAGGATATAGGTTCAAATTCTCCAAATTTTGACTGTCAAATTCTGCGCTGCTACTAAGTTTATTTTCTTGTATTAATATTTCAATATATGATTTGTAGTTGGTCACAGGCTCCAAACGTTGGCGTTTATAGTTCATCTTTATGTTGTTTAATCTTTATATCTAAAATACATAAATATAATGGTAGCTTTATCAAACGAAACATCTTACAATAAAGAAAATAAAAACCCTTATTAAAAACATCATTTGTGACTTCCCAAGCAATTTAAAGTACCTGAAAATCAGGCCGATCTTGCTACGGTATTTCAAGGGGTCTAGTAGCGTAAAATATTGTTTTAGAGCATCAATCAGAGGATCTAGAAAATCTGTGAACGGTCCTGGTCACTTGTACACACTCATGGCTGCTTGTTGACTGGTCCTTGCCACTAGTTAGTACTTGTTAGTTAGCGATTACATCAAAAAAATGTTATAAAAGGATGTTGACCACCACCACTCACTGAGGCTAGTCTGGGATCAGATGCTCTAAAGTGGCGGCTAAACTAACCGGACTCTTAGTGGCCCTTAGGGGCCAAATATTTTTTAAACTCACTCCAAATAAGATGAAAATATTTTCTAGTATAATTTAACTTTTTCGTTGCTTGTAAGAAAAAGTAACAAATTTTATCTACAATTTTATTTTTTTCAGGCCCTTCGCAGCACCATTTTTTGTCAATCAGACATAATGTCCGACTGAAATGAAATCTTGTCGGTCAAACTCAAAATCCTGGTGGTCATTCAGTCTATATTTTTTCTAAAATTAAACAGTCTTGAAAGTTATGAAGATAGCAAGTCAATAAAAGTGAACTTAGAAACACTCTTGAAATTTATGAAGTAAGCAGGTCAATAAAAGTGAGCTTAGAAACACACGTTAAAGTTACGAAGAAAGCAGGTCAATAAAAGTGAACTTAGAAACATTCTTGAAATTTATGAAGTAAGCAGGTCGATAAAAGTGAGCTTAGAAACACACGTTAAAGTTACGAAGAAAGCAAGTCAATAAAAGTGAACTTAGAAACACTCTTGAAAATTATGAAGTAAGCAGGTCAATAAAAGTGAGCTTAGAAACACACGTTAAAGTTACGAAGAAAGCAAGTCAATAAAAGGGAACTTAGAAACACTCTTGAAATTTATGAAGTAAGCAGGTCAATAAAAGTGAGCTTAGAAACACACGTTAAAGTTACGAAGAAAGCAAGTCAATAAAAGTGAACTTTCAAAACACTCTTGAAAGCTACAAAGGAAGTGTTCAGTAAAAAAAAGGGTGTAAAATAATTATTTTGAACTTATCATCACATGACTGACACAAAAAGATTCTTAGTCAGTCAAATGAATTTTCAAGTTGGACACTGACCGACGCTTATTTGAGGGCTTCACCCTCTGAACGCTCTCTAGTATCAAAGGAAAGGTTCATCTCCATATAAACTATCGTCATTTCTCGTCTTCAAACTTTGCATATTTAACTATGTTTGGCGTTATTCCATTCCATCAACATCAATAACCTTGAATGAAAATAAAAACAAAGGCCAGAAAGCAGAATGATTTTGGATAAGCATAGAAAATATTAAATCTTTTTTTGAATAAAAAAATTCAACTGTTTTTTCAGTTTATTTATCCTTTCCCACACAAGGTTGATAATATCAGAGTATCATTTTTACAAATGGAAGTCTTTTTCGAGTGAACTTTTTTTACAAAGACAGGAAAAAGAAACATCGCACTTCAAAAATTTTAACTCAAATATTGAAAACTTTTCATTAGAGTGTTAAATGCCAAAATAATTGAATTATGGTATGTCGTAAACTGCAAGGCGTCAATAACACGACGTCCGCTGAGTTGCTTTTTGAATATGAAACATATTGCTTTTGGAAGATTGTTTAAGGTTTAATAAGATCAGTTTCTTATTTGAGTAAGAAAGAGTAAGTTTCCACGGTTCGTACTTTGAACATGGGAAATATGAAACAATCTACCAAAATTAGCACCCTTTCATCAACAACATACCATATCTGTCGTTTTAAAAGTTTATAGTTTTTTCGTTAAAGAATGATACTTGCTTTAGAATTTGTGTTGGTACTTTCAGATAAAGTGTATGCAGTTGCCTTTCTCATACAGATTTGTAAAAGGGGTGGCTTTCTAACTTAAAATGGAGAAAAAGAGACTGTTCAAAATGAATCAAAACTGTTAAAGATATGAAAACCTACTTTTATAGATAGGAATGTTGTTCTTCTCTGGAAGATCACGATATTGCTAATTTTGAGTTACTAGAATCCATCTAGTATCAAAGTAAAGGTTCATCTCCATATAAACTATCGTCATTTCTCGTCTGCAAACTTTGCATATTTAACTATGTTTGACGTTGTTCCATTCCATCAACATCAACAACCTTAAATGAAAATAAAAACAAAGGCCAGAAAGCAGAATGATTCTCGATAAGCATAGAAAATATTTAATCTTTTTTTGAATAAAAAAATTCCACTGTTTTTCAGTTCATCTATCCTTTCACACACAAGGTTGATAATATCAGAGTATCATTTTTACAAATGGAAGTCTTTTTCAAGTGAACTTTTTTACAAAGATAGGAAAAAGAAGCATCGCACTTCAAAAACTTTAACTCAAATATTGCAAACTTTTCATTAGAATGTTAATTGCCAATATAATTGAATTATGGTATGTCGTAAACTCTAGGGCCTCAATAACACGACGTTCGCTGAGTTGCTTTTTGAATATGAAACATATTGCTCTTGCGAGATTGTTTAAGGTTTATAACAGATCATTTTCTTATTTGAGTAAGAAAGAGTAAGTTTCCACGGTTCGTACTTTGAACATGGGAAATATGAAACAATCTACCAAAATTAGCACCTTTTCATCAACAACATACCATATCTGTCCTATTAAAAGTTTATAGTTTTTTCGTTAAAGAATGATGCTTGCTTTAGAATTTTTTTTGGTACTTTCAGATGAAGTGTATAAATAATTTTATAAATATAAATATTTTTTTCTAGACTTTGCACACATATGCTATATAATATTTTCAGCCGAAGAGCCAAATGTAAATTTTGGAGATTGAAATATACCATTATTATTATTATTATCTCATTTCTTTCCTTATATAAATTCAAAAGTACAATAGAGATTTCCTGTTTATAAATCATAAAGAGTACATCTCGTACTAAATAGTAGCAACATAAATTACCCTGAGGTGTATTTGATCGAGAGAAAAAATCGGAGCTTAGGTTTTTACACATCAGTTTAAAAAAGTAAATTGATAATTTGATTTCAAGAAGCTATGGTTACTTCCCTGATGCTAAAAAGCACACTGTGATTTGAAAAGCGAATTGGGAAAAATTCCGCTTTAGATCGTTAGATAGGTTTCGTTCCTAGATATAAATAAACTGATATATATATATAAATAAACTAAAAGATATAATAAACAGTATATATTAGATAATATTTTCTTATTCAGGACTATAATTTCAGGATTTTTGGACTAGATTTATGTTCAAAAAGACGCTGTAAAACACTGAAAAGATTCACAGAATATTCATTGGTGACTCGATAAGGATTCTGAACAAGCTTGATTGCGTCTCATGATTTATGATGTTTGTCTCATACGAATAGAATTAGTTTTAATAAATTCCTAATCAATTAATATAATTTTTTTTTTTTTTTTAATATTTTTCTAGCCTATGAATCCTTCCTCAGGCAGGCTCTCAAACAAAAAGAAATTTTGCGTGATATGGAGTACTGTTAGATAAACTTCCCCCATTCACTTTATTTCTTCTTGTTATAACTTAAATTTCACATTTGTCTCGCGCTTGTGGAGAGAATCGGAAATTGAAATTATATCAAGAAGAAATGGAAAAAATCGCATCTCAAAGAGAGTTCTAAGTGAATCCTGTACGTGGATTCTCCCAAAAACTCTGTATTCATGTTGCAATATCAATCTATTGGGCTCACGCTTGTGGAGCTGTTCAGAGATTGAAGTTACATCATGAAGCTGTGATATTTCTGAGAAATTAAGAAGATTTATTTAGGAGTATTGAATGTGGATAAGATTCTAATAGTAGTATAAAATTAGACTAAGTGAGAAAAATTTCGCACTATATGCGCTGTCCCTAACAAGGCTATTTTTTGAGCTTCAAATTTATCAAATTTATGTACCTCAAGATTTAGTTTTTCAATATCCTTATCAAAGCATTTAAACATACAACCCATAGCACCAATAATGACTGGAGTGATATTAACTTTTGACAATCGCCAGAGAGTTTTTATTTCGGTGGAGAGGTCTGAGTATTTTCTTAGCTTCTCTAGGCGTTTTTGGGCAACACGGTAATCGATCGGGATGGCAACGTCAATTATGTTGGCGGTTTTATTGATTTTGTCTATAACAACGATGTCCGGTTTGTTGTATTGGATACGGTGGTCAGTTTGGATCGGAAAATTCCAAAGTATCCTAACATGATCGTTCTGTTCGACAATTTTTGGTTGATGTTGGTACCAGGGAATCACTTTATCGAGGATACCGTACTCGTTCAGGAGAAGCATGTGGAGGTACTTGCATACATTGTCGTGGCGTTCAAGATATTTGGTGGGTGCTAAGGATTCGCAGCTGCTTATGATATGGTGGATCGTTTCTTTTTCTTTTCGACAAACTCTACAAATGTCTGATTCTTCCGTGTGGAAGATGTGTTTTTTGATGTAATTTGTCGTTATCGCTTGTTCTTGTATTGCACATATGGCTGATTCGGTCGCACATTTAAGTGAAGCTGCAGTTAGCCAATGCATCGAGGCTTGTTTGTCTATGTGTGGTTCGTCAAGAAGCTTAGCGTACTGCCCGTGGAGATTTTTCGATTTTAGAAATTCAACTTTCATATCAGTTCGTTTATTTTTAATTTTGTTTTTCCGTTGTTGCTTGTTGAGGGTAGACATTTGTTCAATTTCAAACTCGAGCTCCTGGCAATAGATTTGCGCCCTTTGGTGTATCGATTTTGCGTTTCTAGAGGTCTGCCAATCAGAAACCAAGTTGAGGAGGGCTTCATTGGTTGATAGCAAATAGGTACTGAAGTTGATGATCGAGTTTTTGAAGTGTTCGGTTAAGTTTATCAGACCTCTACCACCCTCCTTTCTTGGGATGTATAATCTCGTTATGTCGCTTTGGCTGTGCATTGCGTGGAACGATTGCAGCATCTTGCGTGTCTCTCGGTCGATGATTTCAAGTTCGGTTATGGACCAATCTAGTATTGGAAATCCGTATGACAGTGCCGGTACTGCCCACATGTTGATGGCGTTGATTAGATGTTTACTGGAAAGTTCACTTTTTAATATCATTTTAAGTCGGGAGAAATATTCCTTTTTCAATGACGATTTCGTTTCTTTATCAGTCGTAAAATGTTCTTTGAACCCCAGATATCGATATTGTTGGTTTGGTTGAAGAGATGTTAGGAGCTCGCCGTTATTGAGAGTGATGTCTTCTGATGGTTTGATCTTTCCTCTGATGATGGTGGTCTTGTTGCATTTATCGATCCCAAACTGCATGCATATGTCATCACTAAAGGTTTTGACGATAGCAATCATTTGACGCAGTTGTTGGTCGTTTGATGCATACAGCTTGAGGTCGTCCATGAATAGCAGGTGGGATATGGTGTTGTTGGCGAATCGGTATCCAAGGTTCGATCGTTTTAACAACCATGATAATGGTAGCAGGGACATGATGAACAACATTCCGGACGGGCTGTCTCCCTGGAATATGCCTGTGTTGATTGAAAATTCGTTTGTCGTAATCGTGCTTTCGTGAAATGGAAGTGTGATTGAAGTTTTCCATTCTTTCTTGGTTGTTTCGATAAAACTGATGGTTGTCGAGTCGAATTTATGCATCTTCAGGACATTGATGATCCAATCGTGCGGGACGGAGTCGTACGCTTTTCGATAATCGATCCACGCCGTAGATATATTACGCTTCTTGACTTTGGCGCTCTCCATAATCATCTTGTTGATTATCAGTTGGTCGATTGTGCCGAAGGTATTGCTGGCGTTGCCTTTCTGCTCTTCAGGTATCAAGTTGTTAGCCGTGATGTGGTGATTCATACGGGTTGTTATGATACTTGAGATGATTTTAAACATGATGGGTAGACAGGTAATTGGTCGATAGTTAGATGGGTTCTGGGTTGGTGGTTTCTTTGATATTAAGGTGGTTCTCCCGGTGGTCAACCATTTAGGGCAGGTTGTTGGGTCGACAATTGTGTTGTTGGAAAGCTCAGCAAACTTGGCATGAATATTTGGAAGGTTGCACCACCAGAAATTTTGGATTTTATCAATTCCTGGGCTTTTCCAATTGGCGAATTTGTTTGTTGCAGACATGACTTCATCTGGCGTGATATCACTGTACTCGGACTGCGCGGCATCGATAGACTCTTCATACTGTTGTAGCCAGACGGATTCTTTGTTGTAGCACTTCCGTGTTTCGTACATCGGTTTCCAGAACTGTTCGATACTTTCTTTCGATGGTGGGTCTTTGACTTCGGTCTTATTTCCTCGAAGCTCGTCGAACAATTTCGAAGGTTTCTCGATGAAATCATTGTTCTGGCGGAATTGTGTTTGGCGTTTTTGGTATCGTGACAGTCTGTTGTTTAAAGCTAGCATGCGTTGCTTCAAAGTTTCTAATATTACTTCTCTCTCGTATTCGTCAGTGATGTGTGTATTTTTGCCGCATGGCGTTGTTGTTCTTTTTCATTTTCGTAGAGGGGTTTGGGTCTCGCATCTGTGATACTCGGCTTACGTCTCCTCGGATGTTGTCAATTCTCATTTTCATATTGAACACCCAGTTATCCCCCTTTCGTTGTTTTTTATTTGTTTTTCGGTAGATACAACATTTCTGCGCACTGATCTCATTTATAGCTGTGATCGCGGCCGCGTACGTCAGATTGTTGAGTTGATTGACGTCAGAAATGTCAGTTAGCACTGTAGCGTCTTCGAGAACTTTGTTTACTTTTCCCAAAGATTTTTCCAATGTTTTTAGGGTCTTTTTGTTAGGTTTTTTGAAATTATACCTTTCTTCAAAGGGTGTGACGATACTATACGCATAGTTTTCGAGTAGTCTTTCCTTTAGTTGTAGGAGTTCGTCTTCCTCTGGTTGATTTTCGTCCAGAATCTCGATATTTTCCGGTTCTTCTTCGGGTTGTCGAGGCGGTTCGTTTTCAGGTGGTTGTTCGTGTTCTGGACCGGTTTCTGCCTCTGGTTGTTCGGTTAGTTGGTTTCGTGGCTGGTTTCTTTCGTTGTCGATCTCATCTTGAATCTCATTTCGAATTTGTTGGATTTCCAGCTCGGTTAACCAGCTTCCTCGTGTATTTTCTCTGGTGTTGACCTTCTTTGTGATGACTTGTTTCCGGTCACAAATCTTTTGTTCTGTACACCGGATTTCGGGGTGAAGGGTTTCCCATCTACGATGGAACTCCTTTCGGTAAGGAGCGTCAGGGTAGCGCAGAATTGTGTTGAAGAAGCAACGGATAACATCTGAGTTTAGGTTTTTCGTCCATTTCATCCGTACCTCTCTTTGATGGTTTTGCGTGTTGTTTTCTTCTGAAATAACAGCAGGCTCGTCATCTCGGTTGTTCTGCAGTTGCTGTAGGTGTTGTTGGTTGTTTCTTAGTTCATTTTGTTGAAGAATCACGTTGCGTTCGTGACTTTCAAGAAAACTTTCGTTCATTTTCGTCAGAGCACAAATAGACACGTCTGCACTCTTTCGACGTCAATTATTATTATTATTATTATTATTATTATTATTATTATTATTATTATGCGGTTGTCTTTCTCATACAGGTTTGTAAAAGGGGTGGCTTTCTAACTTAAAAATGGAGAAAAAGAGACTGTTCAAAATGAAACAAAACTGTTAAAGATATGAAAACCTACTTTTATAGATAGGAAATGTTGTTCTTCTCTGGAAGATCACGATATTGCTAATTTTGAGTTACTAGAATCCATCTAGTATCAAAGTAAAGGTTCATCTCCACATAAACTATAGCCATTTCTCGTCTGCAAACTTTGCATATTTAAATATGTTTGACGTTGTTCCATTCCATCAACATCAACCACCTTAAATGAAAATAAAAACAAAGGCCAGAAAGCAGAATGATTTTCGATAAGCATAGAAAATATTAAATCTTCTTTTTAATAACAAAATTCAACTGTTTTTTCAGTTCATTTATCCTTTCACACACAAGGTTGATGATATCAGAGTATCATTTTTACAAATGGAAGTCTTTTCCGAGTCAACTTTTTTACAAAGATAGGAAAAAGAAGCATCGCACCTCAAAAATTTTAACTCAAATATTGCAAACTTTTTATTAGAATGTTAAATGCCAATATAATTGAATTTTGGTATGTCGTAAACTCTAGGGCCCCAATAACACGACGTTCGCTGAGTTGCTTTTTGAATATGAAACATATTGCTTTTGCAAGATTGTTTAAGGTTTATAACAGATCATTTTCTTATTTGAGTAAGAAAGAGTAAGTTTCCACGTTCGTACTTTGAACATGGGAAATATGAAACAATCTACCAAAATTAGCCCCCTTTCATCAACAACATACCATATCTGTCGTTTAAAAAGTTTATAAATGAAAATAAAAACAAAGGCCAGAAAGCAGAATGATTCTCGATAATCATAGAAAATATCAAATTTTTTTTTGAATAAAAAAATTCAACTGTTTTTCAGTTCATTTATCCTGTCACACACAAGGTTGATAATATCAGAGTATCATTTTTACAAATGGAAGTCTTTTTCGAGTGAACTTTTTTACAAAGATAGGAAAAAGAAGCATCGCACTCATAGTGTGCACCCCCCCCCAGAATAGTGGGGGGGGGGGGTTTGTTGATTTGGGTCGAAAATTTTCAGGTGGGATTTGGGGTTTTCCAGGTTTTAGGTGGGAGAAACAAGTTAAGGTGGGAGTTAATTTCTTTAGGTGGGACTTTGGGTGTTTTGGAAAAAGTTAAAGTAAAATTTCTTATTTTCAGATTCTATGATATATTTTCTTTATATATTTCATAAATAATTTTTTACCATGCTAAACTTTTCTTTTTATTATTACAGGTCATTTGATGTGTGAATAAATATCTTTAAGAATGATTTTTTTTTACTTTTGATTACCTTATTACACTTATATAACTAGTCAAGTAAAAGTACGCGGTTGAAATGAGTGCGAGAATTTATTAACGCGAAAGGCAGGGTTTTCGAAAATAACCACGGCTCGAATTTTGTTTAAACATTTGTAATTAACACGAGGTAAGCAATTCGCATTAATAACATGAGTAGTTATATAAGTGTAATAAGGTATTTTGAGAAGCACCAAAATGTAAGAATTGGAACTATACATATACGAATAATTACCACAGTAAAATAATGATAAAAACTAGACTTACATAATGTGAACAATACGCAAGAAATATTCTTGCTCTTATTTTTAACAATCATAATCGTATATTGACGAACAATATATTGCATCTTCATATTAAGGTAAAGAAATTTTGTTTTGTTCCTCGAATTAGTATATATTTTTGTTTTTAGCTGGGATCTGGGAGTCTGGGCTGAAGGTGGGAATTTTAGGATAAGGTGGGACCTGAATTTTCAGGTGGGACCTGGAACCCCCTTGCACACTATGGCACTTCAAAAATTTTAACTCAAATATTGCAAACTTTTCATTAGAATGTTAAATGCCAATATATTTGAATTATGGTATGTCGTAAACTCCAGGGCCTCAATAACACGACGTTCGCTGAGTTGCTTTTTGAATATGAAACATATTGCTTTTGCAAGATTGTTTAAGGTTTATAACAGATCATTTTCTTATTTGAGTAAGAAAGAGTAAGTTTCCACGGTTTGTACTTTGAACATGGGAAATATGACACAATCTACCAAAATTAGCACCCTTTCATCAACAACATACCATATCTGTCGTTTTGAAAGTTTATAGTTTTTTCGAAAAAGAATGATGCTTGCTTTAGAATTTTTTTTGGTGCTTTCAGATAAAGTGTATGCAGTTGCCTTTCTCATACAGATTTGTAAAAGGGGTGACTTTCTAACTTAAAAATGGAGAAAAAGAGACCGTTCAAAATGAAACAAAACTGTTAAAGATATGAAAAACTACTTTTATAGATGGAAAATGTTGTTCTTCTCTGGAAGATCATGATATTGCTAGTTTTGAGTTGCTAGAAACCATCTAGTATCAAAGTAAAGGTTCATCTCCACATAAACAAGAACAAGAAGATGACAGTTCATGGGCCGAAGGTCTTGTTAAAGACACTCACACACGCGCTACTATCAAACGTGTCAGTCGCCTCGGAAAACCATCCCAGGAAAAGAAGCGCCCTTTATTAATCTGTCTATCTAGCGAAAAGGAAAAATTTTCACTTCTCGGAAACCTTCCTTCTCTCAAGGGCATCCAAAAATACAAGACAACGAGTATAACTGAAGATCTAACACCAGATGAAAGAAAGAACGTAAGGGAACTATCGTTCAAAGCTAAAACTAGAAATGAGAATGATAACTCTGATATCTATAAATGGAGAGTTCGAGGGGACTCAAAAAACGGATTCGACATCATCAAGGTCAAAATCAGATCCCAAACAAAGAAGACAGACACGAAGAATGTAGCATTCGCCAAGAATCTTACTCAAACGAAAATAATCGGAGAACAATAATTCAAGAAAACCATAACGTAAATCAAGTAGATGATGTTGAAATAAAGATCAACGAAATCAGGATCTTTAATTGCAACGCCGACACGCTAACACCTGAGAAGAAGCGACAACTGGTGCTTGATGTAGAGAAACATTATCCCCACATCATTGCGATATGTGAGGTGAAACCAAAGCACGGTGGACTGCGAGAGCTACACGAACACGAGCTTAAAGATTATAAATGTGTCAGTCATACGAACATGACCACTGGCATCGGTCGCGGGATAATTATTCTTGCTCATTCATCGATCAAACATTTGGTCACCGATGTCAACCATCAATGAACCAAGTCAATTTCAATGAAGTATCTACAATCGAAATTCGTCTATCCGGAAACGATCTCCTGGTCGTCTCCTGTATCTATCGCTCCCCTACGAACATGACACGTCAGCTGAAAATAACAACAAGTTGAATCATCTAATCAAAGATATCGCATCAAACAACAAATACTCTCATAAATGCTTTGTCGGGGACTTTAACTTCCCAACAATCAATTGGAAAAATTGGACGACGCCACATCTCGAGGAAAGTAAAGAAGAAAGATTTCTTGATGCCCTTCGCGACTCCTTTCTCCACCAAAGTGTAGAAGAACCAACCAGATGCCGTGGGACTGACGACCCATCTTTAGTCGATCTCATTCTAACAGGTGAAGCTAACCAAGCTCTATGTCTAGAGTATCTCAGTCCTTTGTGTTTAAGCGATCCATAGTTGCTTGACCTTCAGTATCAAATGTGATGCTGTATTGAAACCTAAATCAGAAAGATACAAGTACGAGGACGCAGACTTTGAAGCAATGAAACAAGATCTCAACTCTGATGATTGGTACAAGCAATTCCCGAGATGGCTAAATTCTAAGTCAACCGAGGAGCTTTGGCAGCTTTTCCGAAAGAAGATTTTGATATACGAAACCGTTTTGTACCCATAAAGATCATCGGTGGTCAAAACTGGAAGAAGAAAGGTAAAATACCTATTGGAGTTCAACTTCGGAAAGAAATAGCAGAGAAGAGACGCCTCCATCGGAAATGGATGAAATCATCGCCCGAAGAAAAAAGAATACAATCGAGCAAATACACCCCTGTAAGAAACAGAGTGAGCAAATTGATGAGACAAGCTCACAGGAACTACGAACAAAGAATTTGTGATAACGCAAAGACCAAACCGAAGATCTTCTGGTCACATGTGCGTAACAAGATGAAATCTTCTAGTACAGTTTCATCACTACTTGAATCGCCAAATGTCAAAACCTCGTTAAAGCATGAAGATCACGAAAAAGCTAATATACTTCAACGACAGTTCCGCAGTGTATTCACAAAAGAAGCAGTAGGTGAGCTTCCTGCATTTCAAAAGAGAACTGACTCATCCATCGGAGATATTCATATCTCTGAGGAGATGGTACAGAATCAATTGAAAGAGCTCAACCATAATAAGTCATTCGGTCCAGACGAAATACACCCTAGGATACTAGCGGAATTATCTGACTATCTGTCTCTACCCTTGGCTGTAATCATGAACAAATCTTTAGTTGAAGGCTCATTACCACAAGATTGGAAGGTGGCACATGTCACACCTACCTACAAAAACAAGGGACCTCAGAATTTGGCAGTCAATTATCGACCTGTTAGTTTGACATCGGTAGTGTGCAAATTAATGGAATCAATACTGAGGAAACACATCATGAAGCACCTTTCTGATCATAATCTTTTATCGAACAAACAATATGGCTTCATTAACAACCGTTCAACCGTGACACAGCTTTTGTACTATCTGGATAAATGTTATGAGAGCATCTCTAAAGGAAACGTTGTTGATAGTGTCTACTTCGATTTTGCGAAGGCTTTCGACACTGTACCCCACCGTCGATTATGCAAGAAACTATCAGCATATGGCATCAACGGTTCAATCTTAAAATGGATAACGTCATTTCTAACAGGTCGAACTCAATCAGTAAAAGTGAACCAGTCCTTCTCGACTACAGACCCTGTAGTGAGTGGTATTCCACAGGGTAGTGTACTGGGACCAATACTGTTCGTGCTATACATCAATGATCTTCCTGAAAAGATCATCTCATGGATCCTACTGTTTGCTGATGATACCAAAATCTTCAAAGAAGTCAATTGCGTCGAAGACTCTGTTTCCCTTCAGAATGATATAGACACACTTGTAGAATGGTCGAAAGACTGGCTATTACTATATCCATCCTGAAAAGTGTCACGTTCTGACGCTAGGAAAGTTTGGAAACATCAAACATGCTCATCCATATTCCTAGATGACGCCAATTGGGAACACGTCTTTGAAGGAAAAAGATCTTGGAATCCTCATTGACTAAGAACTTACATTTGAAGAACACATTGCAAAGCAAGTCAAAAAAGCAAACGCGATACTTGGCATAATCAATCGAGGATTTGTAAATATGAGTACAGTACTTTAAAACATTGTATGTGCGTTTGTTCGCCCGCATCTGGAGTACGCTCAGTCAGTATGGTCTCCGTTTCTACGTAAACACGTAAATCTGATTGAAGGAGTACAAAGACAAGCACAAAACTGTTCAAAAATTTCGTAATATGTCTTATGAAGAAGACTGCGTGAATTAGATCTTCCAAAGCTCGATTTAGAAGACACTTTTGTGACTGGTCCAACTTTACAAGCACATCAACTATTACGAAAACATACCATCCCAAAAAAGATAGCCCTCGAACGCGACCAACAGAAGCACAACTTTGAATGATCCAAACTTTGAGCATGGACTCCGTGGTGTACAAACGAATTCCTTCTTTATCGAACTATACAAAGGAATAAATGCCAGATGTCGCTGAGGCAAAAACATCAAAGTCTTCAAAGAAGACCAACACTGCTGGAGTAACACCCGAAAAGATTAACACAGAAATTGTAAAATAGTATAATCACGAATCAGTTCAGAGCCCCTCGTGCGGCCAGACTTAGACATTAATAATATAATAATAATAATAATAAATAAACTATCGTCACTTCTCGTCTGCAAACTTTGCATATTTAACTATGTTTGACGTTATTCAATTCCATCAACATCAATAACCTTTAATGAAAATAAAAACAAAGGCCAGAAAGCAGAATGATTTTCGATAAGCATAGAAAATATTATTCTTTTTTTGAATAAAAAAAGTCAACTGTTTTTTCAGTTCATTTATCCTTTCACACACAAGGTTGATAATATCAGAGTATCATTTTTACAAATGGAAGTCTTTTTCGAGTGAACTTTTTTACAAAGATAGGAAAAAGAAAGCATTGGACTTCAAAAATTTTAACTCAAATATTGGAAACTTTTCATTAGAATGTTAAATGCCAATATAATTGAATTATGGTATGTCGTAAACTCCAGGGCCTCAATAACACGACGTTCGCTGAGTTGCTTTTTGAATATGAAACATATTGCTTTTGGAAGATTGTTTAAGGTTTATAACAGATCATTTTCTTATTTGAGTAAGAAAGAGTAAGTTTCCACGGTTCGTACTTTGAACATGGGAAATATGAAACAATCTACCAAAATTAGCACCCTTTCATCAACAACATACCATATCTGTCGTTTTAAAAGTTTATAGTTTTTTCGTTAAAGATTGATGCTTGCTTTAGAATTTTTTTTGGTGCTTTCAGATAAAGTGTATGCAGTTGCCTTTCTCATACAGATTTGTAAAAGGGGTGGCTTTCTAACTTAAAAATGGAGAAAAAGAGACTGTTCAAAATGAAACAAAACTGTTAAAGATATGAAAACCTACTTTTATAGATAGGAAATGTTGTTCTTCTCTGGAAGATCATGATATTGCTAGTTTTGAGTTGCTAGAAACCATCTAGTATCAAAGTAAAAGTTCATCTCCACATAAACTATCGTCACTTCTCGTCTGCAAACTTTGCATATTTAACTATGTTTGACGTTATTCAATTCCATCAACATCAATAACCTTGAATGAAAATAAAAACAAAGGCCAGAAAGCAGAATGATTTTCGATAAGCATAGAAAATATTATTCTTTTTTTGAATAAAAAAAGTCAACTGTTTTTTCAGTTCAATTATCCTTTCACACACAAGGTTGATAATATCAGAGTATCATTTTTACAAATGGAAGTCTTTTTCGAGTGAACTTTTTTACAAAGATAGGAAAAAGAAGCATTGGACTTCAAAAATTTTAACTCAAATATTGGAAACTTTTCATTAGAATGTTAAATGCCAATATAATTGAATTATGGTATGTCGTAAACTCCAGGGCCTCAATAACACGACGTTCGCTGAGTTGCTTTTTGAATATGAAACATATTGCTTTTGGAAGATTGTTTAAGGTTTATAACAGATCATTTTCTTATTTGAGTAAGAAAGAGTAAGTTTCCACGGTTCGTACTTTGAACATGGGAAATATGAAACAATCTACCAAAATTAGCACCCTTTCATCAACAAAATACCATATCTGTCGTTTTAAAAGTTTATAGTTTTTTCGTTAAAGAATGATGCTTGCTTTAGAATATTTGTCGGTACTTTCAGATAAAGTGTATGCAGTTGCCTTTCTCATACAGATTTGTAAAAGGGGTGGCTTTCTAACTTAAAAATGGAGAAAAAGAGACCGTTCAAAATGAAACAAAACTGTTAAAGATATGAAAACCTACTTTTATAGATAGGAAATGTTGTTCTTCTCTGGAAGATCATGATATTGCTAGTTTTGAGTTGCTAGAAACCATCTAGTATCAAAGTAAAAGTTCATCTCCACATACACTATCGTCACTTCTCGTCTGCAAACTTTGCATATTTAACTATGTTTGACGTTATTCAATTCCATCAACATCAATAACCTTGAATGAAAATAAAAACAAAGGCCAGAAAGCAGAATGATTTTCGATAAGCATAGAAAATATTATTCTTTTTTTGAACAAAAAAAAGTTCAACTGTTTTTTCAGTTCATTTATCCTTTCACACACAAGGTTGATAATATCAGAGTATCATTTTTACAAATGGAAGTCTTTTTCGAGTGAACTTTTTTACAAAGATAGGAAAAAGAAGCATTGGACTTCAAAAATTTTAACTCAAATATTGCAAACTTTTCATTAGAATGTTAAATGCCAATGTAATTGAATTATGGTATGTCGTAAACTCCAGGGCCTCAATAACACGACGTTCGCTGAGTTGCTTTTTGAATATGAAACATATTGCTTTTGCAAGATTGTTTAAGGTTTATAACAGATCATTTTCTTATTTGAGTAAGAAAGAGTAAGTTTCCACGGTTCGTACTTTGAACATGGGAAATATGAAACAATCTACCAAAATTAGCACCCTTTCATCAACAACATACCATATCTGTCGTTTTGAAAGTTTATAGTTTTTTCGTTAAAGAATGATGCTTGCTTTAGAATTTTTTTTGGTGCTTTCAGATAAAGTGTATGCAGTTGCCTTTCTCATACAGATTTGTAAAAGGGGTGGCTTTCTAACTTAAAAATGGAGAAAAAGAGAATGTTCAAAATGAAACAAAACTGTTAAAGATATGAAAACCTACTTTTATAGATAGGAAATGTTGTTCTTCTCTGGAAGATCATGATATTGCTAGTTTTGAGTTGCTAGAAACCATCTAGTATCAAAGTAAAGGTTCATCTCCACATAAACTATCGTCACTTCTCGTCTGCAAACTTTGCATATTTAACTATGTTTGACGTTATTCAATTCCATCAACATCAATAACCTTGAATGAAAATAAAAACAAAGGCCAGAAAGCAGAATGATTTTCGATAAGCATAGAAAATATTATTCTTTTTTTGAATAAAAAAAGTCAACTGTTTTTTCAGTTCATTTATCCTTTCACACACAAGGTTGATAATATCAGAGTATCATTTTTACAAATGGAAGTCTTTTTCGAGTGAACTTTTTTACAAAGATAGGAAAAAGAAGCATTGGCCACTTCAAAAATTTTAACTCAAATATTGCAAACTTTTCATTAGAATGTTAAATGCCAATATAATTGAATTATGGTATGTCGTAAACTCCAGGGCCTCAATAACACGACGTTCGCTGAGTTGCTTTTTGAATATGAAACATATTGCTTTTGGAAGATTGTTTAAGGTTTATAACAGATCATTTTCTTATTTGAGTAAGAAAGAGTAAGTTTCCACGGTTCGTACTTTGAACATGGGAAATATGAAACAATCTACCAAAATTAGCACCCTTTCATCAACAAAATACCATATCTGTCGTTTTAAAAGTTTATAGTTTTTTCGTTAAAGAATGATGCTTGCTTTAGAATTTTTGTCGGTACTTTCAGATAAAGTGTATGCAGTTGCCTTTCTCATACAGATTTGTAAAAGGGGTGGCTTTCTAACTTAAAAATGGAGAAAAAGAGACTGTTCAAAATGAAACAAAACTGTTAAAGATATGAAAACCTACTTTTATAGATAGGAAATGTTGTTCTTCTCTGGAAGATCATGATATTGCTAGTTTTGAGTTGCTAGAAACCATCTAGTATCAAAGTAAAGGTTCATCTCCACATAAACTATCGTCATTTCTCGTCTGCAAACTTTGCATATTTAACTATGTTTGACGTTGTTCCATTCCATCAACATCAACAACCTTTAATGAAAATAAAAACAAAGGCCAGAGCAGAAAGCAGAATGATTCTCGATAAGCATAGAAAATATTTAATCTTTTTTTGAATATAAAAATTCAACTGTTTTTCAGTTCATTTATCCTGTCACACACAAGGTTGATAATATCAGAGTATCATTTTTACAAATGGAAGTCTTTTTCCGAGTGAACTTTTT
>NW_027103576.1:0-15073 GCF_902728285.1 Clytia hemisphaerica | reverse complement strand
TTGAATAT
The DNA here is from genome assembly GCF_902728285.1 of Clytia hemisphaerica. Lineage (NCBI taxonomy): Eukaryota > Metazoa > Cnidaria > Hydrozoa > Leptothecata > Clytiidae > Clytia > Clytia hemisphaerica. The sequence continues at coordinate 15,065 of NW_027103576.1, read as the reverse complement.
GAAAACATATTGCTTTTGGAAGATTGTTTAAGGTTTATAACAGATCATTTTCTTATTTGAATAAGAAAGAGTAAGTTTCCACGGTTCGTACTTTGAGCATGGGAAATACGAAACAATCTACCAAAATTGGCACCCTTTCATCAAAAAAATACCATATCTGTCGTTTTAAAAGTTTATAGTTTTTTCGTTAAAGAATGATGCTTGCTTTAGAATTTTTGTTGGTACTTTCAGATAAAGTGTACGCAGTTGCCTTTCTCATACAGATTTGTAAAAGGGGTGGCTTTCTAAATTAAAAATGGAGAAAAAGAGACTGTTCAAAATGAAACAAAACTGTTAAAGATATGAAAACCTACTTTTATAGATAGGAAATGTTGTTCTTCTCTGGAAGATCATGATATTGCTAGTTTTGAGTTGCTAGAAACCATCTAGTATCAAAGTAAAGGTTCATCTCCACATAAACTATAGCCATTACTCATCTGCAAACTTTGCATATTTAACTATGTTTGAGGTTGTTCCATTCCATCAACATCAACAACCTAAAATGAAAATAAAAACAAAGGCCAGAAAGCAGAATGATTCTCGATAAGCATAGAAAATATTTAATCTTTTTTTGAATATAAAAATTCAACTGTTTTTCAGTTAATTTATCCTGTCACACACAAGGTTGATAATATCAGAGTATCATTTTTACAAATGGAAGTCTTTTTCGAGTGAACTTTTTTACAAAGATAGGAAAAAGAAGCATCGCACTTCAAAAATTTTAACTCAAATATTGCAAACTTTTCATTAGAATGTTAAATGCCAATATAATTGAATTATGGTATGTCGTAAACTCCAGGGCCTCAATAACACGACGTTCGCTGAGTTGCTTTTTGAATATGAAACATATTGCTTTTGGAAGATTGTTTAAGGTTTATAACAGATCATTTTCTTATTTGAGTAAGAAAGAGTAAGTTTCCACGGTTTGTACTTTGAACATGGGAAATATGAAACAATCTACCAAAATTAGCACCCTTTCATCAACAACATACCATATCTGTCGTTTTGAAAGTTTATAGTTTTTTCGTTAAAGAATGATGCTTGCTTTAGAATTTTTTTTGGTGCTTTCAGATAAAGTGTATGCAGTTGCCTTTCTCATACAGATTTGTAAAAGGGGTGGCTTTCTAACTTAAAAATGGAGAAAAAGAGACCGTTCAAAATGAAACAAAACTGTTAAAGATATGAAAACCTACTTTTATAGATAGGAAATGTTGTTCTTCTCTGGAAGATCATGATATTGCTAGTTTTGAGTTGCTAGAAACCATTTAGTATCGAAGTAAAGGTTCATCTCCACATAAACTATCGTCACTTCTCGTCTGCAAACTTTGCATATTTAACTATGTTTGACGTTATTCAATTCCATCAACATCAATAACCTTGAATGAAAATAAAAACAAAGGCCAGAAAGCAGAATGATTTTCGATAAGCATAGAAAATATTTTTTTTTTTTGAATAAAAAAAGTCAACTGTTTTTTCAGTTCATTTATCCTTTCACACACAAGGTTGATAATATCAGAGTATCATTTTTACAAATGGAAGTCTTTTTCGAGTGAACTTTTTTACAAATATAGGAAAAAGAAGCATTGGACTTCCAAAATTTTAACTCAAATATTGGAAACTTTTCATTAGAATGTTAAATGCCAATATAATTGAATTATGGTATGTCGTAAACTCCAGGGCCTCAATAACACGACGTTCGCTGAGTTGCTTTTTGAATATGAAACATATTGCTTTTGGAAGATTGTTTAAGGTTTATAACAGATCATTTTCTTATTTGAGTAAGAAAGAGTAAGTTTCCACGGTTCATACTTTGAACATGGGAAATATGAAACAATCTACCAAAATTAGCACCATTTCATTAACAAAATACCATATCTGTCGTTTTAAAAGTTTATAGTTTTTTCGTTAAAGAATGATGTTTGCTTTAGAATTTTTGTTGGTACTTTCAGATAAAGTGTATGCAGTTGCCTTTCTCATACAGATTTGTAAAAGGGGTGGCTTTCTAAATTAAAAATGGAGAAAAAGAGACCGTTCAAAATGAAACAAAACTGTTAAAGATATGAAAACCTACTTTTATAGATAGGAAATGTTGTTCTTCTCTGGAAGATCATGATATTGCTAGTTTTGAGTTGCTAGAAACCATCTAGTATCGAAGTAAAGGTTCATCTCCACATAAACTATCGTCACTTCTTGTCTGCAAACTTTGCATATTTAACTATGTTTGACGTTATTCAATTTCATCAACATCAATAACCTTTAATGAAAATAAAAACAAAGGCCAGAAAGCAGAATGATTTTCGATAAGCATAGAAAATACTATTCTTTTTTTGAATAAAAAAAGTCAACTGTTTTTTCAGTTCATTTATCCTGTCACACACAAGGTTGATAATATCAGAGTATCATTTTTACAAATGGAAGTCTTTTTCGAGTGAACTTTTTTACAAAGATAGGAAAAAGAAGCATTGGACTTCAAAAATTTTAACTCAAATATTGGAAACTTTTCATTAGAATGTTAAATGCCAATATAATTGAATTATGGTATGTCGTAAACTCCAGGGCCTCAATAACGCGACGTTCGCTGAGTTGCTTTTTGAATATGAAACATATTGCTTTTGGAAGATTGTTTAAGGTTTATAACAGATCATTTTCTTATTTGAGTAAGAAAGAGTAAGTTTCCACGGTTCGTACTTTGAACATGGGAAATATGAAACAATCTACCAAAATTAGCACCCTTTCATCAACAACATACCATATCTGTCGTTTTAAAAGTTTATAGTTTTTTCGTTAAAGATTGATGCTTGCTTTAGAATTTTTTTTGGTGCTTTCAGATAAAGTGTATGCAGTTGCCTTTCTCATACAGATTTGTAAAAGGGGTGCCTTTCTAACTTAAAAATGCAGAAAAAGAGACTGTTCAAAATGAAACAAAACTGTTAAAGATATGAAAACCTACTTTTATAGATAGGAAATGTTGTTCTTCTCTGGAAGATCATGATATTGCTAGTTTTGAGTTGCTAGAAATCATCTAGTATCAAAGTAAAAGTTCATCTCCACATAAACTATCGTCACTTCTCGTCTGCAAACTTTGCATATTTAACTATGTTTGACGTTATTCAATTCCATCAACATCAATAACCTTGAATGAAAATAAAAACAAAGGCCAGAAAGCAGAATGATTTTCGATAAGCATAGAAAATATTATTCTTTTTTTGAACAAAAAAAGTCAACTGTTTTTTCAGTTCAATTATCCTTTCACACACAAGGTTGATAATATCAGAGTATCATTTTTACAAATGGAAGTCTTTTTCGAGTGAACTTTTTTACAAAGATAGGAAAAAGAAGCATTGGACTTCAAAAATTTTAACTCAAATATTGGAAACTTTTCATTAGAATGTTAAATGCCAATATAATTGAATTATGATATGTCGTAAACTCCAGGGCCTCAATCACACGACGTTCGCTGCGTTGCTTTTTGAATATGAAACATATTGCTTTTGGAAGATTGTTTAAGGTTTATAACAGATCATTTTCTTATTTGAATAAGAAAGAGTAAGTTTCCACGGTTCGTACTTTGAACATGGGAAATATGAAACAATCTACCAAAATTAGCACCCTTTCATCAACAACATACCATATCTGTCGTTTTAAAAGTTTATAGTTTTTTCGTTAAAGAATGATGCTTGCTTTAGAATTTTTGTTGGTACTTTCAGATAAAGTGTATGCAGTTGCCTTTCTCATACAGATTTGTAAAAGGGGTGGCTTTCTAACTTAAAAATGGAGAAAAAGAGACCGTTCAAAATGAAACAAAACTGTTAAAGATATGAAAACCTACTTTTATAGATAGGAAATGTTGTTCTTCTCTGGAAGATCATGATATTGCTAGTTTTGAGTTGCTAGAAACCATCTAGTATCAAAGTAAAGGTTCATCTCCACATAAACTATCGTCATTTCTCGTCTGCAAACTTTGCATATTTAACTATGTTTGACGTTGTTCCATTCCATCAACATTAACAACCTTAAATGAAAATAAAAACAAAGGCCAGAAAGCAGAATGATTCTCGATAAGCATAGAAAATATTAAATCTTTTGAATAAAAATTCAACTGTTTTTCAGTTCATTTATCCTTTCACACACAAGGTTGATAATATCAGAGTATCATTTTTACAAATGGAAGTCTTTTTCGAGTGAACTTTTTTACAAAGATAGGAAAAAGAAGCATCGCACTTCAAAAATTTTAACTGAAATATTCCAAACTTTTCATTAGAATGTTTTAAATGCTATTATAATTGAATTATGGTATGTCGTAAACTCTAGGGCCTCAATAACACGACGTTCGCTGAGTTGCTTTTTGAATATGAAACATATTGCTTTTGCAAGATTGTTTAAGGTTTATAACAGATCATTTTCTTATTTGAGTAAGAAAGAGTAAGTTTCCACGGTTCGTACTTTGAACATGGGAAATATGAAACAATCTACCAAAATTAGCACCCTTTCATCAACAACATACCATATCTGTCCTTTTAAAAGTTTATAGTTTTTTCGTTAAAGAATGATGCTTGCTTTAGAATTTTTTTTGGTACTTTCAGATAAAGTGTATGCAGTTGTCTTTCTCATACAGATTTGTAAAAGGGGTGGCTTTCTAACTTAAAAATGGAGAAAAAGAGACTGTTCAAAATGAAAACAAAACTGTTAAAGATATGAAAACCTACTTTTATAGATAGGAAATGTTGTTCTTCTCTGGAAGATCATGATATTGCTAATTTTGAGTTGCTAGAAACCATCTAGTATCAAAGTAAAGGTTCATCTCGACATAAACTAGCGTCATTTCTCGTCTGCAAACTTTGCATATTTAACTATGTTTGACATTGTTCCATTCCATCAACATTAACAACCTTAAATGAAAATAAAAACAAAGGCCAGAAAGCAGAATGATTCTCGATAAGCATAGAAAATATTAAATCTTTTGAATAAAAATTCAACTGTTTTTCAGTTCATTTATCCTTTCACACACAAGGTTGATAATATCAGAGTATCATTTTTACAAATGGAAGTCTTTTTCGAGTGAACTTTTTTACAAAGATAGGAAAAAGAAGCATCGCACTTCAAAAATTTTAACTGAAATATTCCAAACTTTTCATTAGAATGTTTTAAATGCTATTATAATTGAATTATGGTATGTCGTAAACTCTAGGGCCTCAATAACACGACGTTCGCTGAGTTGCTTTTTGAATATGAAACATATTGCTTTTGCAAGATTGTTTAAGGTTTATAACAGATCATTTTCTTATTTGAGTAAGAAAGAGTAAGTTTCCACGGTTCGTACTTTGAACATGGGAAATATGAAAAAATCTACCAAATTAGCACCTTTCATCAACAACATACCATATCTGTCTTTTAAAGTTTATAGTTTTTTCGTTAAAGAATGATGCTTGCTTTAGATTTTTGTTGTACTTTCAGATAAAGTGTATGCAGTTGCCTTTCTCATACAGATTTGTAAAAGGGGTGGCTTTCTAACTTAAAAATGGAGAAAAAGAGACTGTTCAAAATGAAACAAAACTGTTAAAGATATGAAAACCTACTTTTATAGATAGGAAATGTTGTTCTTCTCTGGAAGATCATGATATTGCTAATTTTGAGTTGCTAGAAACCATCTAGTATCAAAGTAAAGGTTCATCTCCACATAAACTAGCGTCATTTCTCGTCTGCAAACTTTGCATATTTAACTATGTTTGACATTGTTCATTCCATCAACATTAACAACCTTAAATGAAAATAAAAACAAAGGCCAGAAAGCAGAATGATTCTCGATAAGCATAGAAAATATTAAATCTTTTGAATAAAAATTCAACTGTTTTTCAGTTCATTTATCCTTTCACACACAAGGTTGATAATATCAGAGTATCATTTTTACAAATGGAAGTCTTTTTCGAGTGAACTTTTTTACAAAAGAAAAAGAAGCATCGCACTTCAAAAATTTTAACTGAAATATTCCAAAAACTTTATTAGAATGTTAAATGCCATTATAATTGAATTATGGTATGTCGTAAACTCTAGGGCCTCAATAACACGACGTTCGCTGAGTTGCTTTTTGAATATGAAACATATTGCTTTTGCAAGATTGTTTAAGGTTTATAACAGATCATTTTCTATTTGAGTAAGAAAGAGTAAGTTTCCACGTTCGTACTTTGAACATGGGAAATATGAAACAATCTACCAAAATTAGCACCCTTTCATCAACAACATACCATATCTGTCCTTTTAAAAGTTTATAGTTTTTTCGTTAAAGAATGATGCTTGCTTTAGAATTTTTGTTGGTACTTTCAGATAAAGTGTATGCAGTTGCCTTTCTCATACAGATTTGTAAAAGGGGTGGCTTTCTAACTTAAAAATGGAGAAAAAGAGACTGTTCAAAATGAAACAAACTGTTAAAGATATGAAAACTACTTTTATAGATAGGAAATGTTGTTCTTTCTGGAAAGATCATGATATTGCTAATTTTGAGTTGCTAGAAACCATCTAGTATCAAAGTAAAGGTTCATCTCCACATAAACTAGCGTCATTTCTCGTCTGCAAACTTTGCATATTTAACTATNGTATATGTCCAGATACACAATGCAGAAGAAATCATTGGATCAAAGATTGTTGGATTCATGTTATAATTTCAACTCTTCACCTGAAACCCAATTTTTGGCATTTTTTCTTTTGAGATGAAGCACACACATCACACACCTTGCATCAACAACGTACCATACCTATCCTGTTAAAAAGTGATAATTTATATCGTCGATAAAGAATAATGCTTGTTTTAAAAATTTTGTAGTTAGTTTTATAAGTGTAATATAAAGTTAACTTTCACATGCAGATTTGCAAAAGGGTCGGGTTTCTAACTTAAAAATGGAGAAAAAAAGCATGTTTAAAATGAAACAAAAGTGTTAAAGATACGAAAACTTACTTTTAAAGATAAGTGATGTTGTTCTCCTCTTGAAGATTATGATATTACTAGTTATTAGTTGCTAGAAACCATCTAGTATCAAAGGAAATGGTCATTTCCACTTAAACTGTAGTCATTCCTCTTCTGTAAACTTATTTTGCATGTTTAACTCTCTTTGATGATGTTTCATTCCATCAACATGAATAAACTTAAAAGAAATTAAAAAAAAAGGCCAAAAAGCAGAATGACTTTCGATAAACATAGAAAATATTTCATCTTTTTTTTAATATAAAAATTCAACTCTGTTTCCAGGTCATTCATCCTTTTGGATACAAGTTTTATCATGTCAAAACATCATTTTTACAAATGGAAGTCTTTTTCGAGTGGATTTCTTTACAAAGATAAGAAAAAGAAGCATCACTCTTCAAAAATTTTAACTCGAATATTGTCAACTTTTCATTGGAACGATAAATGCCAATATAATTATAATATGGTATGTCGTAAACTCCAAGGCCTCAATAACACGACGTTGGTTGAGTTGCTTTTTGAACATGAAACATATTGCTTTTGGAATATTGTTTAATGGTTTATCACAGATAATTTTCTTATTTGAGTAAGAAAGAGTAAGTTTCCACGGTTCGTGCTTTGAACATTGGAAATATGAAACAATCTACCAAAATTAGCACCCTTTCATCAACAACATACCATATCTGTCCTTTTAAAAAGGACATTTTGCTTTAAAATTTTTGTTGGTGCTTTCAAATAAAGTATACGCAGTTGTCTTTCTCATACAAATTTGTAAAAGGGATGGGTTTCTAACTTAAACCTGGAGAAAAAGAGCTTGTTCTAAATGTAACAAAACTTATAAAGATACGAAAACCTACTTCTATAGATAAGAAATGTTGATCTCCTCTTGAAGATTATGATATTGCTATTTTGAGTTGCTAGAAACCATCTAGTATTAAAGGAAAGGTCATCTCCACATAATTTGTCGTCATTCCTCTTCTGTAAACTTATTTTGCATGTTTAACTCTCTTTGATGTTGTTCCATTCCATCAACATGAATAAGCTTAAAAGAAATTAAAAAAAGGCCAAAAAGGAGAATGATTTTCGATAAGCATAGAAAATATTCCATCTTTTTTTTAATATAAAAATTCGACCGTGTTTTTATCTTATTTATCCTTTTGGATACAAGTTTTATCATGTCAAAACATCATTTTTACAAATGGAAGTCTTTTTTGAGTGAATTTCTTTACAAATATAAAAAAAAGTAGCATCACTCTTCAAAAATTTTAACCGAAATATTGTCAACTTTTCATTGGAACGATAAATGCCAATATAATTAAAATATGGTATGTCGTAAACTCCAGGGCCTCAATAACACGACGTTGGTTGAGTTGCTTTTTGAACATGAAACATATTGCTTTTGGAATATTGTTTAATGGTTTATAACAGATCATTTTCTTATTTGAGTAAGAAAGAGTAAGTTTCCACGGTTCGTGCTTTGAACATTGGAAATATGAAACAATCTACCAAAATTAGCACCCTCTTATCAACAACATACCATATCTGTCCTTTTAAAAAGTTATAGTTTTTTTCGTTAAAGAATAATGCTTGCTTTAGAATTTTTGTTAGTTCTTTCAGATATATTGTACGCAGTTGCCTTTCTCATACAGATTTGTAAAAGGGATGGGTTTCTAACTTAAACCTGGAGAAAAAGAGCTTGTTCTAAATGTAACAAAACTGATACAGATACGAAAACCTACTTCTATAGATAGGAAATGTTGGTCTCCTCTTGAAGATTATGATATTGCTATTTTGGGTTGCTAGAAACCATCTAGTATCAAAGGAAAGGGTCATCTCCACATAAACTGTTGTCATTCCTCTTCTGTAAAGTTATTTTGCATTTTTAACTCTCTTTGATGATGTTCTATTCCATCAACATGAATAAACTTAAAAGAAATTAAATACAAAGGCCAAAAAGCAAAATGATTTTCGATAAACATAGAAAATATTTCATCTTTTTTTTAATATAAAAATTCAACTGTGTTTCCAGATCATTCATCCTTTTGAATACAAGATTTATCATGTCAAAACAATACTTTTACAAATGGAAGTCTTTTTCGAGTGGATTTCTTTACAAAGATAAGAAAAAGAAGCACCACTCTTCAAAAATTTTAACTCGAATATTGTCAACTTTTCATTGGAACGATAAATGCCAATATAATTATAATATGGTATGTCGTAAACTCCAAGGCCTTAATAACACGACGTTGGTTGAGTTGCTTTTTGAACATGAAAGATATTGCTTTTGGAATATTGTTTAATGGTTTATCACAGATAATTTTCTTATTTGAGTAAGAAAGAGTAAGTTTCCACGGTTCGTGCTTTGAACATTGGAAATATGAAACAATCTACCAAAATTAGCACCCTTTCATCAACAACATACCATATCTGTCCTTTTAAAAAGGACTTTTTGCTTTAAAATTTTTGTTGGTGCTTTCAAATAAAGTATACGCAGTTGCCTTTCTCATACAAATTTGTAAAAGGGATGGGTTTCTAACTTAAACCTGGAGAAAAAGAGCTTGTTCTAAATGTAACAAAACTTATAAAGATGCGAAAACCTACTTCTATAGATAAGAAATGTTGATCTCCTCTTGAAGATTATGATATTGCTATTTTGAGTTGCTAGAAACCATCTAGTATTAAAGGAAAAGGTCATCTCCACATAATTTGTCGTCATTCCTCTTCTGTAAACTTATTTTCATGTTTAACTGTCTTTGAAGTTGTTCCATTCCATCAACATGAATAAACTTAAAAGAAATTAAATACAAAGGCCAAAAAGCAAAATGATTTTCGATAAACATAGAAAATATTTCATCTTTTTTTTTTAATAAAAATTCAACTGTGTTTCCAGATCATTCATCCTTTTGGATACAAGTTTTATCATGTCAAAACATCACTTTTACAAATGGAAGTCTTTTTCGAGTGGATTTCTTTACAAAGATAAGAAAAAGAAGCACCACTCTTCAAAAATTTTAACTCGAATATTGTCAACTTTTCATTGGAACGATAAATGCCAATATAATTATAATATGGTATGTCGTAAACTCCAAGGCCTTAATAACACGACGTTGGTTGAGTTGCTTTTTGAACATGAAACATATTGCTTTTGGAATATTGTTTAATGGTTTATCACAGATAATTTTCTTATTTGAGTAAGAAAGAGTAAGTTTCTACGGTTCGTGCTTTGAACATTGGAAATATGAAACAATTTACCAAAAATTACCCTTTCATCAACAACATACCATATCTGTCCTTTTAAAAAGGACTTTTTGCTTTAAAATTTTTGTTGGTGCTTTCAAATAAAGTATACGCAGTTGCCTTTCTCATACAAATTTGTAAAAGGGATGGGTTTCTAACTTAAACCTGGAGAAAAAGAGCTTGTTCTAAATGTAACAAAACTTATAAAGATACGAAAACCTACTTCTATAGATAAGAAATGTTGATCTCCTCTTGAAGATTATGATATTGCTATTTTGAGTTGCTAGAAACCATCTAGTATTAAAGGAAAAGGTCATCTCCACATAATTTGTCGTCATTCCGCTTCTGTAAACTTATTTTCATGTTTAACTGTCTTTGAAGTTGCTCCATTCCATCAACATGAATAAACTTAAAAGAAATTAAATACAAAGGCCAAAAAGCAAAATGATTTTCGATAAACATAGAAAATATTTCATCTTTTTTTTAATATAAAAATTCAACTGTGTTTCCAGATCATTCATCCTTTTGGATACAAGTTTTATCATGTCAAAACATCACTTTTACAAATGGAAGTCTTTTTCGAGTGGATTTCTTTACAAAGATAAGAAAAAGAAGCACCACTCTTCAAAAATTTTAACTCGAATATTGTCAACTTTTCATTGGAACGATAAATGCCAATATAATTATAATATGGTATGTCGTAAACTCCAAGGCCTCAATAACACGACGTTGGTTGAGTTGCTTTTTGAACATGAAACATATTGCTTTTTGATTTTCGATAAGCATAGAAAATATTTCATCTTTTTTTTTTAATATAAAAATTCAACCGTGTTCTTATCTTATTTATCCTTTTGGATACAAGTTTTATCATGTCAAAACATCATTTTTACAAGTGGAAGTCTTTTTTGAGTGAATTTCTTTATAAATATTAAAAAAAGAAGCATAACTCTTCAAAAATTCAAACTGGAATATTGTCAACTTTTCATTGGAACGATAAATGTCGATATAATTAAAATATGGTATGTCGTAAACTCAAGGGCCTCAATAACACGACGTTGGTTGAGTTGCTTTTTGAACATGAAACATATTGCTTTTGGAAGATTGTTTAATTGATTATAACAGATCATTTTCTTATTTGAGTAAGAAAGAGTAAGTTTCCACAGTTTGTGCTTTGAACATGGGAAATATGAAACAATCTTCCAAAATTAGCACCCTTTCATCAACAACATACCATATCTGTCCTTTTAAAAAGTTATAGTTTTTTTCGTTAAAGAATAATGCTTGTTTTATAATTTTTGTTAGTTCTTTCAGATATATTGTACGCAGTTGCCTTTCTCATACAGATTTGTAAAAGGGGTGGGTTTCTAACTTAAACCTGGAGAAAAAGAGCTTGTTCTAAATGTAACAAAACTGATACAGATACGAAAACCTACTTCTATAGATAGGAAATGTTGGTCTCCTCTTGAATATTATGATATTGCTATTTTGAGTTGCTAGAAACCATCTAGTATCAAAGGAAAGGGTCATCTCCACATAAACTGTCGTCATTCCTCTTCTGTAAACTTATTTTGCATTTTTAACTCTCTTTGATCAGTAGCGGCCTGGCTCAATTTTCTTGGTGGTGCAAACTATGAAATTGGCGCCCCTGGTATTGTTGTCCTTATTTGCGCCCTCCATCATTAGCGAGGTTAAGCATAGTCTAGCAAGCTAGACGACTAATTCAGACATATTAGAAATAAATCAAAAAAGTAAATTTTAGTCGTCTAGAAACCTTTGTGCACTAACTCCAAACAAAAAAAAAGTGTCAATATCGCAATTAAATTTTTTTCCCGCTCAATAAAAGTTCTTGAAAATAAAATGTGTGTGGATTTGTGTGTTAAAAATGTTTCATTCGATTTGATTTTATTTTGAGAGTTTGTTGTTGCTTGATAAATTGTTTTTTCGCTACGCAAGTTTCTGCGTAGCTAGGCCCAGTATCTATAAGGCTGGAACACCGGATTCTTCCAGTCGTTTATACAAACTAAATCCCGTATCATTATTTGTGTTTATTATTAGTATTACATGCATTATAAACGACTCCAGTCTAGGTTAAGCAAGAAGCTATCTATTACGTACGGAATCTATTACGTGAGTTTTTAGACTGGATCCGAGGCGTTTTAGCCTGATTCCTAAAGCTTCACGGCATAGAGAAAAAAGAGGTTAAGCAAAAAAGGCGATCTATTACGTATGACGTAATGTTTATTTTTCCGTATCTCACTTTCGGCCCAAAAATTTATTTTTCTTTCTTTCTTTTCCAGCTTTCTTGTTGGTGGTTTGGTCTATAAAATCCCCTTACTTTCAATCTTAATCTACTTAGTTTTTCCCAAGACAAATGTTTTCACAAAAATTAAAACTAGACAAGCATAGTCAGAGTTTTCTCTATATTACTTTTACTATTTTTATTCAACATTTTTATAAACAAAAAATATGTCTATGACTTATCATTTCAATGAATTCTTAACATTGCGATAAAAATGTATAATTTCATAATTTCATTCCTAGTTTACATAGGTACCAATAAAAAATTACTGCTTTATTTACAAAGAAAAAAATAATCTGTAAGAGCATAGTGTACAGTCTGTCATCCTTATTTAGCTGCATTTCTATATGAATGCTTCACCATTACTAGCATTACCAATAAAAACACTCTTATAAAAAAGTGTGCAAACCAGGTCTCGAGTTTCATATCTGGCAGGTGTTCCTTCTTCTGCTTCTTTGCATTCCAAGATATCAATATCACCTTTTTAGGAAGGGAGATTGTCTCTTTAGAATCAAACCAAATTTTCTGGAACATTATAACATAATGTCCAAGAAGTTGAAGGATGACCAGTCAATAAGAATTTTTCAGTAAAGGATTGAGAACTTAAAGCAGTAGCGGTTGTCCAGAAGATAGAGCTTTATATAATTTTGGGGAACGGTTTGAAGTTCAGCGGTTGTGTGACATCAGGTTTTTAGCAGGCTGATTTGTACGTACAATATAGTCTGATAGTTGATGATGAATGAAGAGCAGGAATAGACCTTTTTTCAAAGAGGACGTCCTGTTGAATAATTATGTAGTCCAGCCATAAAAACAATGATAGAGCCATGCATAATTACTGTATCATGCATATTGTAATAATTATGCCTGGTTTTATCATTGTTTTTCTGCTGGACTACATGATTATTCAACAGGGTGGCCTCTTTGAAAAAAGGTCTATTGAAACTCGTTACTTAGTTCATAGTTGTAGCACTTGAAATTGGAAAAATATATAAAGATTTCTTCTGTTTTGCTTCGGGTGGAGGAGTAAATTTCTTTGAGCTTGGCAGAGTGTCTTTTTCTTGTTTGTTGCTTTGGGTGGGTGACATTATAACTTTGGCTTCTTCGCACTTGATGGTGGCACCACAGAAACACTAAAAAACATGAAAAAGAAATATGGTTACATGCTGTTCATTGTAAAGGTTACTTTGGATGTATTTGGGGACTTTGAGAGCATATAAAAAGCAAGATAAAAAAGAGAAGAAAAACAAACAGACAAAAGGAACCAGAAAGAAACTTTCTGTTTGTTTTGGTTTGATAAAAAAGTCAGCAAAGGTTATTTAATTACACTTACATCTTGACCTTCTTTTGAGCAATAAATTCTTTCACTTTGTTTGAATGCATCATAGTTTCCAAAGATGAGATTCACAACTTTCTTCTGTCAGCTCAAACTTGTCAGAAGTCAAAAAAAATCTACCAAAGTTTCTTTTCTGTTTACATTTTTTTCGGGTGATTTTTGATCCTAAACGATTCAGCCCAATCTCCGTAAGGTAAATTTCCCTGGATCATGCTTATATCCTAATCGATATCTATTACGTGAGATTGGAGAATTTCGCGCAATAGATTAGATCCACTCCACAAACTATGACGTACAGGTCAAATTTCACGGGACAGAGTTAGCCTTGAGATTTGGGCGCTAGCCCGCGGAAAACTCACGTAATAGATTCCGTACGTAATAGATAGCTTCTTGCTTAACCTCGCTATTAAGTGAAAACACTAAACTGTAAGAGCAGTGACTGGTTGAAAGTAACGCCCCTAATCCTAATCCTTGAAATGGAAATTTGATACCTGGTAAGTCGATTTAGTCTATATTTTTGCTTTCTAAAAGTCTTATCAGAAAAATTACCAGGTTATCTGTAAACTTTTGCGCTGCTGGTCTTACTTTACTCTCTATTAAAGATGAATGGGTGAAAGAGGCCCAAAGTTCAGAAGTTGGCACCTTCCTGGTTTCTTCGTAATTTTGGCGCGGCAGGCAAAAAATTTTGGTGAAAGAAGGGTCAAACAGCTTAAAAGATCTTCTAAAATGGACAAAGTTAGCCAGTATAAGACTACAAAAACCAACAACAAGTTTTGATCATTTTGGCAATCTCTCATTTTGGGGGTGAGCATTCTCTTTAACCCCTGGTGGATACCGTGAAAAGCACAGGTCAAAATCATATATTGACGCTGTGCCGACCAATCGAGATTCTATTCATCGCGCAATCAACGAAGACAAAAGTAACCATGACGACCATCCAAGATCTTGGATGAAGTGACGACCATCCGAGATCTTGGATGAAGTTCAAAGTTGATACTTTTATTCCCGTCGTTGAAAACACAACTAAAATTATCATCGATGCTTTTTAAAAAGAGTCAGTGATAGAGAATTATAACATAAAGTCTGTCTATTATTTCGATTCAATTAAAAGTGACATTTCCATAATTAATAGTTTAGTAATTACTGTTATACATTTGGGGATCATGTAAAAGATTTCTTTCGAAAGAAACTCACTTTAATTA
>NW_027103575.1:0-2601 GCF_902728285.1 Clytia hemisphaerica | reverse complement strand
CGCTTTGAGAAAACTTACATACATTACATAATTTAAGATTTGCACTTTTTTTCAAAACATCCTAAAGAAAAAGTAATTTACTCTGCATTGCCGTCTAGCTTAAGGTATGTGTTCACCTTTCTTGACACATTCTCTTTAATTGATCATATCTTTAGAACAACAAATTTTTATAAATATGTCAAAAGTATATATTTTCTGAAAGCCAATAATATTCTCTTTCTAATGGTAAAAGTTTCAGCTGAATTTAAAAAACTGGGCAGGATATAATTAAAATCTTAAGAATTTTAACCTTACCTACTTCAAAGAAGTTAAAGTCACCCATAGCTTTTGAATTTTGAAAAAATAATTTTGATACTATGTTCCCAATAGATTGAACTAAAAAAGAATCTTGGGATTTTATTTGGGATTGACTTTAACTCTTTAACCCTTTCAGTCCCAGAGTTTTCACAGCTACTTTCCCAGAGCCGCAAAATGAGTTTTTGAATGCATTTACTCATGCTTCAATATCTCTGGAATCACTAAACCTAGTCCTCTCAAGTTTTCACCCTTTTTCACTTATAGTATGAGGATCATTTTGATAGAAAAAACTTTACCAAATGACGTCATCAGCATGTCACGTGACCAGAGAAAGGCAAAAAAATTTGAAAACAGCAATTTTTTGCCATTCAATGTTAATTTTTTTTATGAAAAAATTATTTAAACCCATTCATTCTTCTGATAAATGTTTAGCACAACAGTATCTATTAACTGAAAAAAAGAATTGTTTGATTAGCCCTTATAGAAAAATCATAATGATTGAGAGAAGTTTTGTAAATACTCTTGTAAACAAAACTTCTTACTCGAAAAAGCTTTTTTATGCGGTCTTTTGCACACGACGTCTTATCTTCTTTGAAAGCTGTTTAAAGACATCTCTTTATTTTCCGCCAAAACATCACAATTTGAAAAATAAATGGGGGACCGCAATGCAGTCCTCTGGGGAAAAACGACGGGTCCAAAGGGACCGCAGTGCGGTCGCGTGGGACTGAAAGGGTTAAATCCTAAATTCTGTAAAAATATCGATAAAAAAGTAAATTTAAATGTGATTTTTTCAATTATCTGTAAATTGAGGAAAAACAACTCGGTTAGAAATAAAATCCTAAGACACTTTTTAAGTTTGATCTTTTGGGAATCTCTTAAACAAAGAATGAAGTCGATGTCTAAATGCATGGGTACTTAACTTCGTAAAAGTAGTCAGGGGGGGTCGGTCAAAATCTCAGACATCAGACATTTGACGTGGGGTACTGCAAAAAAGCTCAAAATAATTTTTAACCTGTGTAGAAAACCAAAAAGGGGGTCCCTTAAGAAATCTTTGAAAGATCTTAGATTTTGTTCTAAAATCAGCCAAAATAGAGCGTTTTGAACAATTTGGAAAAAATTTGATTTTTTTCAGGAATTTTCGAAAAATTGGTTTATTAGTATCAGTGAAAGTGTCAAAAAATTATATTCATAGAGGTGCGAAAAAGCAGCTGAATCTCTCGTTGTCTTGTTGTTTCCAAAAGAGACATTATTAGTAATAATCCATCATAAGAGAACTTTGTTTTGAAATTTAATGTTATAAGACGTCCGTGCCGATTTCGGATCAAGCATCGAACGCTCATGCTTATCGGTTGATCGATGATTATAACGACCGGATGGAGATCGATAGAGGGCGATATCAAGACTTTTTTAACTTGAGTTGTTATCGATTTATCGATCTTTTATCAAATCTTATCGACCTATCGACTCATACTCGATTACGATCAACGAAGCGAAGATCGAATGATATAAAGATCGATGACGAATCGATTAAAGATCGATGACGAATCGATTAAAGATCGATG
This sequence comes from Clytia hemisphaerica, assembly GCF_902728285.1. NCBI lineage: Eukaryota > Metazoa > Cnidaria > Hydrozoa > Leptothecata > Clytiidae > Clytia > Clytia hemisphaerica. Next base: position 742 of record NW_027103575.1, on the reverse strand, counting down.
ACGAATCGGTATACTCGATTGAAATACTAGCTTGATAATGGATCAACGAAGGATCGCTACTCAAGACTTTTTGATGGCTGAATCTTCCATCGATCTCCTATCCGGATCGTTAAGTAATCCATCGATCACATATCGATCCTATCGAGCCGTTCCGATGATCGATCCTATCGAGCGCAGACGTCTGGAACTCTGGATCAAAAAAAGATTTTAAGACTGCGATTTTACCAAAATGAAATCAAGTAACTTTTCTTCCACTTTGACTGAAAAAAAATCTTTTGACAAAAAAATTGGAAAAAGGTGTACAGTACACATACCTTAAATTTCTTTCATTCAAAAGGTTCATCAATGATTAAATGTCATTAAAACTTTAAGCAAATTTTCATAATTTCCTGTCCCTTAGCTCTTCGGGTGACACATGAGTGAACCACAATAAAAAGCTTATTTGGATCACTGAACTGTTCAAAAACACAGAAAATATAAGTCCTAAAAATCAGAAAAAAACTACAAACAAACAGACTTACATAACTTGTATATCAAGATTACGGGGATTTCAAGTACGACCCTCGACATGGCCCAAGAATTCTCAGGCCAAAACTTTTATTGGAATTCGCGTAAAGCCCGAGTATGGCCCGAGCTGGCCTGAGAATTCGGGCTGTGTTTGGGCCAGCTCGACCATACTCGGGCCAGCTTGAGCCAATTTTTGAAAACATGATTTAAACAGGCGTGTAATTTCAGGACTGAA
>NW_027103574.1:0-3177 GCF_902728285.1 Clytia hemisphaerica | reverse complement strand
TTTCGCAACTTTAACCAACTTTTTTCCAGTCTAGTGAATTTTATCAATAATAGGTATGTCATTATTTTTTCATACAACTGTTTTATTTCTCCTGTTCTTTTTGAAAAGTTTTAAGATTTAAAATTCTGACTTGGCTAGGGGAGGGATGCAAAGTTGAACGGAAAAAAACTCATTGCTCATACATTTTAAATTTTCCGGGGGTTTTGTTGTTTGGAATTGGTTAGGTCAGGGTTGCTAGTAACGGCTTGTCACTGTGCCGGGTGCATACTCGGTGGGTCCCGCAGGGTTGCTGGTAATGGCTCGAATTTCAGTCAGGTTAAAAAAGGGGCAATTTTACCCATATTATAATAACATTACCCCCGTCTTTTTTGTCATTCTATCTACTATAAGTTAGGGTGCGCACTCGTCGGGATTTTTTGCGTGGAAAAAGTCGAAAATCAAAATTAGAACATTCCATCCATCATAACTTATCCTTAACAACTCCAAACTTGTTCATTCTTTTTTTTATAATACTCAGAATTTATCAGAGAAAACAAAGAAAAAAACCCCATCTCACTACCTACCTTCAATAAAAAGATATACCATTTATTAGACATCAAGGTGAAAAAATGGCGACTCGGAATTCGTGGCACCACCGTCTACCTTGACCACCATTTTTCAGATGGCTATCGCTAATGAGCTGGATTAGTTATAGACTCGCGGTTTTTTTTATAAAACGCGGGAAAGATCGTACTTTAGTTTGTCACGTGGTAGCCTTTTTGATAATCTACGGGCCGTCTTTAAATCGAGAAAAAAGAAGAAATTTCGATTTTTCGGCACTTTCCTGAAATTTTTATCAGGGCTACCATATATGGTTAGAAAGCTAAGGGTTTCAGCTTTTCATTGGTAAAATTTGTTTTTAGCTATCATTTCCAGCTCATTAGCGATAGGCTAAAGTTTAACAGTCATCGGGCCGATTTTCAGACCGCGCCAGCAAAACTCCTCACGCCCCGCCACACGGAAGACTAGATTTCATCCGCCATTTTTGGCGCGATTTTGGTGCTTCCGAAAATTATTTCTTGCTGGCGTGGTGTAAGGAGGCGATTCTTTGAAAAGGTAGTTTTTTTGTGGTTTGAAAATGGAATAACTTTGGAACTACTTAACCAATTTTAACAAATGACCCCTCATTTTTCTCACAAAGGTAAGGACTTTCAAATAAAATTAGTTTGGTTTTCAAAATTTGAGGGGAAAATTTTGGCCTGACCACCCTATATAAGTATTTCCAAATTTTCTGTCCTGCTGTGCGAGTGTGGCTCAACGGATAGCGCGCTGGGTTTCTGATAAGAAACTTATTTATTTGGTGGGTTCAAACAACGGTCGGGTCGATATTTTAAGATAAGTTAAAACACTTAGTCAGAAAACATAGTCATAGTAAAATAAGTTAGAAAAGTCACCAGGGGGTCAGAAAAAAGCCTCAGAGAAGATAGGCAGAAATAAAAAGTTGATGTCGGAACACGACCCTGCCTATGCCCCGGACAGTCCGGGGCAAATGTCTGGGGTCTGAAAAAAATAACTTTTTCCCCGGACCTACGTCCGGGGCTCCAATTTTTGCGCCATAAATTTACCCCGGACGTATATTGCCGAGCACACTTTAAACCCCCAGACATTTTATAAACTAGGCAAGGTTAATAAATTAATTAAAAATAAAAAAACTAACTTTACTTACCTTTCTCTGTCTGATCAAGGATCCATTTTTCAGCTTTCGGTTAGATTTTAGAATTTGATTGCTGAACAAACCACGCTTGAGATTTATGGTTCAAATACAGGCCTCACACACGAAACGCCAAAATCAGGACATTACAAGATCTTTTGGAAGACGGCGTTTGTCCACGGAAGAATATTTTGAATTAGAAAAAAGCCCGCGCGGTCAGCGATTCTATAAAAAGCGACCGCGCGGGCTGTCTGGGGCGTCCGGGGTAGTCTCTCAAAAACAAATAATACGGACCCCGGGCACGCATCAAAAAAACCCCGGACTGTCCGGGGCATAGGCAGGGTCGTGTCGGAACGAGCAATACACAAAAGTTTTTTCCAAGTTGAACTGTCAGTCTAGACTTTTTAATTTTAAACCCATTCAAACGGTGTCAATGAAACAGCCGGATCAATTGTAATTGAACGCAATTGAACATAATCAAATAATTGCAATTCAATTGTCGAACGCAATTGAATCGCAATCGTATATTACCCAGTTCTGATTGTATCCAATACACCGTTTAACAATCTCGCCATCTCCACCGTAGAGGCGGTAGGTAAAAATGCCCACTTTAGTACTGTGGAAGGTTTATAGAGAAATGTAAACATTGCAATTGTTTTTTTTTCCTTTTTAAAAGAGAATGTTTTTGATACTTGAACATGATATCAATGACAATTTTATGTATCTCTCCTGAAAATTTCACAAAAATTCATCAAGAGGAAAAGAAGTTATGATTAAAAGGAGTTCTTTACCTACCATTTCTCTGCTGGGTTTTCTTATGAGAACTGGATGTTTACCTACCATTACCATTACTATACCCGTGGTTGCCAAAATCAAAACAATGGAAAATTGTTCATACGTCTGCGCAGTCGACACTGTTAAATGGCATGGCTCCGAATGGGGTTCTAGGTCCCCCCAACAAATTTAGGTCCCCCTACGATTTAGGTCCCCCCAATTTTCAGTAAGGTTCAGGTCTCAGCAAAAAAAGCTACTGTCATTTCTGGTAGTATTATTACTAGTTTTTTTACGTATCAACATGGGACGTCAACCAACTGAGGAAGATAAGAAAGAATTCATGTACATCATAAAAATGCGGGTTAAAAAAAAATTGGGGGTCCAAATTGAAAATTTAAATAAATGTTGCCCACCATGGTTGGGCAACGAGAAAATTTTGGAATTTTAAGGGTAGAAATCTGCCATTTTAGCCTACAATTTGATAGAATGTAAGAGATAAGTTCAATAGAAAAATGCTTAACTTATTAACCAAAACAATAGTGAGGAGGTATTTTACAGTTTCCTAATTAGCCCCCCAGAACCTAAGTGTAGCCCTTAAGCTCCCCCCACTTTTTTAGGTCCCCCCTGAGTTTAAAAAATGAGACAGCTCCCACCCGCTTTTAAGCCAATTTGAGATTTACACCCCCCAAATAAGTGGGGGGGGGGCGGAGCCA